>NC_135856.1:4773399-5036723 GCF_031162955.1 Sander vitreus | reverse complement strand
TTTAGTATGGGTGGGGGAGGGCTGGTCACCCAACTTTTTTATTCATGAAAAGAGCAAAATTTCAAAGTGGCTTGTTTGGTGCATATTTATCCATGTAGCTCTCAGTCTCGGCTCCCTAGCAGATGGGTCTGACCGCATACGTGGAGTTTGCTGGGGGGGCAGGAGGAGCACTGCCCCCCTGGTGGCTGAAACAGGTAATTGCATTGTTTAAAAAATGAGTGGAATAATTACGTCTGGCATGACCAGATATTTTATAAATATCTTAAATAACACAAAACAACTAAATGGTGGTAGGTAATACATCTGATTTCATATACTGCTTTAGTAAAAAAAACATATTACCTGGCTGACGATGGGAGCAGCAGGACGCAAAAAACAAAAGTTACTTTTGCACTAGTCTGGACATCTTGCCGTGCCAACCTTTCAATAAAGGTTTCCTAAACGCCATGTATATAAATGTGATGTCAGCTTACTAATTGATGTTTATTCCACTTTGTTTAAACGGCGAAGTGGAGAGGCCTCGTTCACCTGTTTGGAGCTGGCTGGTGAATGTGACGCTCGTATAGGCCTTGCTGGATACACCGTGACTTTGTTTGTGGATCTACTGATCGCTGTGGATTACTTTTATTCCGTGTCATTGAATTACGGCAAAATACGGATCTTTTTTCTTAAAGTGTCTTAACGTTTTATGGTGAGTTTGGAGAGGCATCTCAACAGACTGTAGGTCCAACACTGATTGTTCACCGTTTTTTTTTTTTTCCGTCTGTCTATTGCGTTCCAAGACAGCCGTGCCGCGATTGGATTTGATAAGGGCAAATTGTTAAATTGTTACAATGTAATTTAAAATCTGCTTTAAAAATAAACATATGTGTTTTGGAATATAATGTTCAGCTTCGGCACCTTTACCTATGTGCTAAAATATACAATGACGAAGCCTAGTGACAAGTCCATATTTCCCATTGTCCTTTGCTGAATGATCTCAATGTTTTATTGTTTTATTTCATGTGAATACTAGTTTACTAGAGGAGTAACTTAGTATTTGAAGTAATGCAGGAAGTGTGCATTTAGTTTCCATGCTTATTGTGTTTCCACAACTATGTTAGTGAGTGAATCTACTGAAATGGCCACCACACCATAACAGAGGAGTGGGATGTGTAAGATGAGAATGCAGAGGTTAACTCCTGTACATCATGGCTGTAAAAATCAAATGGCATCTGTAGTTCTTTGCTAAGTGCAAACTTGCATGCAAGTGGGGAGTCATGCCTCTTTTTCAAATCATTTTGGGGGGGGGGGGTCATAGGAAAATTATTACTGGCGAGGGCAGGGTCAAGTCTTCTTAGGTTAGAGGCCACAAAACTCCTCCAGTGGCCCCCTTAATTAAATAACGAACAGTCCCTAAGTGTTTAAAGGTCTTTTTTTAGGTTCATACTTGTATTTTGGGTTTCTTCTAGAACATGTTTATATTATTTATTTTTTTTATTCTAAAAAGACACCTTATTTTCCTCATACTGTCTGAATATACCTGTATTCACCCTCTGTCTGAAACGCTTCGGTTTAGCGCCTGTCTCTTTAAGCCCCTCCTGAAAAAGCCTTGTCTGCTCTGATTGGTCAGCGTTTGCGGGTCTTCTGCATCTGCTCTCTCTGTGTCTCTGCTCCATCATTGCAGCCAGGAAATGACTGTAACGGCACTGTGGCGGCACTTTCTACCTATACTGTAGCTGTGACATCAGAACCGTACTGGAGTCCTAACGGCTCGTATAAAGGCACAGTTTCTGAACAAGGACTGTGTGAGTTTCTTTCTATGATTTGGTTTACAGGTGAGCAGCTTGTTCTGCAATTCCAGTGAATTTACAAATACTTCACCGGGCGCTCCAAATTCCTGGTTCCAACATTTATTTCATGTTCTCTGTTGTGGGATCAAGTCTCGTTTTCAAAGCCAAAAAGTGAACCACAGGTTTGAGGTCGCTTCTGTTTTTGTCGGTGTAATGCCTACTCATCACCAGCAGAGGGAAATACAATTCAAGGATTGCCTAATTCACCTTTATTTGCAAACCCTATCATGTCTGAGTAGATGGAGAGGTTTATATTATTTTATACAGTGTCCCTGTCTCAGCACCTTATAATTTAGCAGAGGACATGAAGCATTATTCAAATGTCTCCAGGTGAGAGAGGACTCTGACTGAACTCTTCTTCTGACCTGAGCTTGGTTGTCTGGTCTCTCTCCAGGCTCGGTGGTTCGTTTCGAGGACCTCTTTCTTCTGGAAAGGAGAATGAATGAACAATCAAATTAATCATCAAAATACAATTCTAAACGACTAAATGAATTAAGGATGCATTACTGAATGTAATCACAGTAAAACTGAACTGCTCACCTAATAAATAGGAAGGCACAGAGGAATATGATAGCCAGGAAAATAGCAGTGATAGCAGCTACTAATTTCATTGGATCTGGGAAACAGTGACGAAACCAGACGATTCATTATGGAATTACAAGTAGTTTGGGTCCTTTAGCAACTGATAATTAGACATAAGATCATAGATCCTCAGACAGATGCATTCCACATAATGACTCATGTGTACTGTAGTTTTGCTTGTGGTTTTTGCTTAACGTCCTATAATGTAAAAATGATCTTACCAATAATGTGTGTTAATGTGAGTTTTTATGAATGTCAAACCTCTGGATTAGTAATTATTGTTTTGTGCAAACATTTCATTTGCCAATGTATTCATGTTGACATCTATTTGTCATCAGATAGGTAGATAAAGAACTGGAAGGTTAAGATCACGTGGGAGTAAATGGGTGAGTATGTGTGAGGACCAGGTCATAAAGTAAGTTATACTGTTTAGTTCATAGGAAAAGCCACCACCCGTATATATTATTTAATATTATTTATTTCATTTAATTTAATTGCATAATAACAGTTCATGTTCATTGCTTTATGTTGTTTAAAGAGTCACGGTGCTCTCTGCACTCAGGCATTGTAGTAGAAACATGTTGTTGCTCCCTTCAGCCACAAGAGGGAGTATGTCCTTAAATGAGGGCTTCTGTCAGGAGTTAACTACGGTGGCTGACAGGGGCCAACGCCCTGCAACTTAAGAAAACACACACAAATAGACAAAACACAAGCAAATTAAGAAAACAACTTCATTAATTTGACAACACATGTGCAGCATTCAGCAAACACACTGGAAATACACACAACACAACCAAATACATAAACGCACTGCAAATACACACAACACAACCAAATACATAAACACACTGCAAATACACACAACACAACAAAATACATAAACACACTGCAAATACACACAACACAACCAAATACATAAACACACTGCAAATACACACAACACAACAAAATACATAAACACACTGCAAATACACACAACACAACCAAATACATAAACACACTGCAAATACACACAACACAACCAAATACATAAACGCACTGCAAATACACATAACACAACCAAATACATAAACGCACTGCAAATACACACAACACAACCAAATACATAAACGCACTGCAAATACACACAACACAACCAAATACATAAACGCACTGCAAATACACACAACACTACCAAATACATAAACGCGCTGTAAATATGAAACGATGCAAAAAGAAAAGCACACAAACCCAGAAAACAAATAAAACGCAGCATTCAGATTACACAACGGAAGTTCTCCAGACCTCTAGAGGGAGCAGCTAGTGGAACAGCTGGATTTTGGGGGGGTGGCAGAGAGAGAGAGAGAGAGAGAGCGAGAGAGAGAGAGAGAGAAATATTAAGTCTATGTTTGAGATATGTTTTCTCTCGTTTGGTGGGTGTGTCTCTCAGGTCACAGGTGATACTCAATCAGCAGAGACGTCTGTAAACTCGTGGTGATAAAACATTTAAAACTGCATCAGCGTTTAACGTTGACGATTGTTTAAGCCATATTACATGAGAGGGTTTCATTTCGAGGTCCGAAAGGCACATTACTGAAGTATAGGCCTCCTCAAGTGTAATATCGTGATTATACAACAACGGTTACCAACAAAATAAGTGATCAATCTGTATTCATATTGTGGAGCAATTCGCTCTTGAAATACAAAAAAAAACAGACAGGATTTCTAGTCCCTCCCTGTTTAGTAAACCAGCCAATTTACCGTGAGATTTATCAAACTGAATAAATCCCTCTCGCACATTTAAACACAAAACTGCTTAGCTAACTCCAACGTGTTGTAAGTAAGACATCTGCTGAAAACGTTATTGTATTCATTAGCATGATTGCCGTACTGTTTAGCTCACAAACATCCAAAACACCAAAGTACAAACACATAGCGGACCAGACACAAGCTTTTATTTTGAAAAGCCGAAGCATATAAGAATAATAAGAATATATTATGTTATTAATAATAATAATAATAATAATATGAATTTAATATACAGTCTATGGAGTTCTCCAGGCTGTAGCCATACCCGACTCTAATAAAAAGGCAGAGCGCTCTCTCCCCGTGGGGTCTTAAATCCAGCTGTTCCACTAGCTGCTCCCTCTAGAGGTCTGGAGAACTTCCGTTGTGTAATCTGGATGCTGCGTTTTTTTTGTTGCATTTGTTTTCTGGGTTTGTGTGCTTTTCTTTTTGCATCGTTTCATATTTGCAGCGCGTTTATGTATTTGGTTGTGTTGTGTGTATTTGCAGCGCATTTATGTATTTTGTTGTGTTATGTGTATTTGCAGTGCGTTTATGTATTTGGTTGTGTTGTGTGTATTTGCAGTGTGTTTATGTATTTGGTTGTGTGTATTTGCAGTGCGTTTATGTATTTGGTTGTGTTGTGTGTATTTGCAGTGTGTTTATGTATTTGGTTGTGTTGTGTGTATTTGCAGTGCGTTTGCTGAATGCTGCACATGTGTTGTCAAATTAATGAAGTTGTTTTCTTAATTTGCTTGTGTTTTGTCTATTTGTGTGTGTTTTCTTAAGTTGCAGGGCGTTTGGCCCCTGTCAGCCACCGTAGCTAACAGAGTCAAAGCACGTACATTGTATGGTAGTGCTAAGAGCAAACGCTGGACAGAAATGTGTTAGCAATGTACTCAATGTCTGTGTATTTTGCAGTAAAGGAAGAAAATACTAAGTTACACTGAGTCCTTATTCACGTGTGCAACATATGACTTAAGGTACCTGCTACAACAATCAGATGTAAGGTGGAGTTCTGACGTCCTCTTCTGTTCTGGGCTTCACAGTAATAATTCCCACTGTGTTCAGCTCTGATGTCAGTGATGGTGAAGATCTGTCCTGATGCTTTTGGTGAGTCTTCATTCTCCTTGTACCAGGTGTAGTTAGCTGCTGGGTTAGCATCACTGCTACAGGTCAGAGTCACTGAACTGCCCTCCACTATCTCAGCAGAGGGACTCACTGACACAGAGGGAAGCTTTGGACCATCTGGAGGAGACATTAACATGAATAACTTAAAGATTAGAATACATGAACAAATGACAAATGAATTATTTAATTATTACTTTTATTTCTTTTAAACTATCCCTATTATTTGTCCCGGCAGCTGTCCAGAGTGCAGATCACTTCCTTGTCATGTTTTGTAAATAATTCTGCTGATTCTGTTGTTGGTGAGGAGTGAACCGTGAGTTTTATTTTGGAAAAAACTCATATTAATATTTTCATTGGGCCATCTCTATGAATTAGAAAAATACAACAAACTACCTCCTAATATTTCTTTATACTCACAGCTGTTGCATCATTAACTACACACGTGTTATCTTTACAAGACTGAACATAAATATTCAGTCTTGTTTGTGTTCAGATGCTGTTTTAGCTTTGTTGTTACAGTTTGCAGATGTTACCGGCCAGTTTCATATTATTTGATCAAGTCCCTGTGGTTATAGTAGCAGTCATGTTGTGCATTCTGTTGAGTCAGTATCTGTTCTCTGTGAGATGACAATAAATGTGAATATAATCAAATGGTTTTCAGATTTATCCTTACTAGCATAAATACTGTCATGAATAAATCTTCAGAAACTCCATTTTAAAGTTTAAAATCAAACTTACAAGCTGACAGTATGGATTCTGTTTCAGTCCAAAACTGTTCAATTAACTGCAGTTCAGAGCTTTTGGCCATGACATCATAAATCATCAAGTAATGGAGCATCTCAATAACAGAATTATTAAACATAAAATGAAGCAACAGCATATTTTACATTTCAAATCATCCTGAAATAATAATAGGAAAATATTTTGAAATGTAACATCAGAACATAAAGAATATCTGAATATTTCTACTACTGGAGTGATTTTTGTTTCTATGAATAATCCTACTGCACCTACATTAAGAATCAGAAGACTCCAGTGAGATTACGGCTGAAATTGTCATTGTATTGTAATGTCAGTGTGTTTGTGTCCTGACACAGTAAACTCACACACTGAAGGAGAGGGGAACTTCTCATGTCCTTTCAACGCACAGGAGAAGACGTCTGTGGGATTAAACCAGGTTCTATAAGTAGATGTCTCCACCCAGGTAATGTGTTCTCTGTTCTTGAACCAGACGTAGGAGAGACCACCAGCTGGACTGCAGCTGCTGTGACACTTCAGCTCTGCATAGGTCTGAGACTGAGAGACTCTGATCACCTCAACCTGCAGAGCTGGATATGAGAACAAAAATCTATATTTTATCACAGGTTCTAAAAAAAAATAAAAAGATGTACATACACATCAGCACAACAGTTACAAATCCTAGAAGTAGTAATGAGCATTAGTATTTATTTAATATTATTTATATATATTATTATTTAAGTAATAATGTTCATTGTTTTGGTTACACTTTACTTGAAGGTATCTACATAAGAGTGACATGACACTGTCATGAACGTGTCATAAACATTATAAACAAGTCATAAACGTTTTTTTTAGTAAGTGTCATTCGGTTTTTGTCATGACAAGTTATGGTTAGGGTTCATGTGTCATGACAGTGTTATATCACTCTCATGTAGATACCTTCAAGTATAGTGTTACCAGTGTTTTTAAATGTACTGTGTTGGTGTATTTACATCAGTTTGTGTTGATCAGTACCTGTGACAGTCAGAGTTGTTCCAGGTAAACTACTCCATTCAAAGCTTGGTGTTATGAACTTGAAGTGATACTCAGCTGAGTCTCTCTCTCTCAGGTCAGAGATTCTCAGAGTGGAGCGTCCTCTCTCTGTTTCAACATGAACACGACCTGCATACTGGGGGTCTGTACTAAGGTCTTCAGGCTGGGAAGGATTCTGTCCTCGATGATTACGCTCACGCCTGAACCAGAATGTTGATTTTTCATCATAATTGTAGCTGTTGTACAAACAAGAAATGTCCACTGAAGAGCCTTCGGAGGCGCAGATGCTTCTGTCAGTGTACGTCACTCTGTTGCAGGATTCACCTCGGACACCTGAAAGATAAAACCATTTTGACCATTTGTAAACCAGAGTCTGTGAGGAATCACAATAGGAATGTCCATATTAAAACTACACTACATGAAGTTATAAGGCTCCACTAAATGGTGTTGTGTTGGAACAATGTTGAGTAAACTCACACACTGAAGGAGAAGGGAAATCCTTATATCCTTGAAGAGCACAGGAATAGCTGTCTGAATGATACAAAGGGTTTAAATAATAAGATGTTTGTGCCTGAATTTCCTGTCCATTCTTGTACCAGACATAGGAAGGATTATTAGGTAGATGACAACTACTCTGACACTCCAGCCTGTTAGAATGTGATATCACCTGGAGACCTGGATGTGTGAAGAAGGAACATGAATGTTATGTTAGACAAAACTGTCAACATACAACAACTGTTTTATTAAACTGTCAACTAACAACTGCAAATAAACACACAACACATTTATATTATTGTTTTCTAGATCTTGAACATTTGGAAATAATTAACATATGAATAGAAATGTTACCTGCTGTGACAGACAAAGTGACTCCAGGTGAACCGGTATATCTTCCACCTTCTTGGTTTGTTGTGAACCTGAACTTGTACTCAGCTGAGTCTCTCTCTCTCAGGTCTGAGATTATCAGACTACAGTCCGTGTTATTATAACTGTACTGCACACGACCTGAATATTCTGAGTCTGTTATCAGATCTACAGGTTCACCATTATTCATTTTAGTAAACCATAATATTCTCTCAACTGTAGTAACACTGTCTTTCCATCTGTCTGGGTATCTGTAGCTGCAGCGTATGTTGACTGTTGATCCTTTAAAAGCACAGATCTGAGTAGAGGTGTAAGTCACTCCCCAGCCATCCTGACCCTGTATCACTGTAACACAGAGAACATCAGGAGGCACAATCAGACTCAGAACTACATCAGGAGACAGACTTACATGTAGTGAAGGCGCTTCAGTGTGTGAAGCTACATTTCCCAAAACTACTTCTGCTCTCATGCCGTCCCACTTTAAGTCAGTGTTAGACAAAGATAATCTGATAGTACCAACTTGTTTTTGGGTCGGGGAGCGTGGACCAACTTTAGACTGTTTTACTGCAGATTTATCTTAACTAGAACTGAGCTTAAGACTTATTCTGTATCACACAGATTGATTTCTTACAGACCTTTTCAATGGAATTCCATTGCTAGGCAACAGACTGGCCCCTTGTTACCTTCCTGTCAGCTGATGTCACTGCAACAGGTAATCAACTTGGGGCGATTCAGGATGTTTATGTTTATATCTGTGAAATGGTCTATATTTGTACTTCTTTGTTGGGGACTTCCTATGTCTGTTTTTATAAATGGATATATAAATCAAGTATTAATGTTATTTCTGGTTCATGCTAATGTGAACAGAGGAATGTAGAAATATGCATATCATTCAGTTTTACATGAGAATTTATAATGCTAAGGAACAGTCACAGCTGAACACATGATCTCTGCTCTGCAGTTAATCTCTAGGTGTACTGAGGCAGGACATCATACAGAGGGTGCAGTGAAGGAACAGCAATGTATTGAACCTGTGAACAAAATAAAAAGATGCAGAAGATTAAATATTAGAAGAGTGAAGTGTGCGGAAATAAAAGAATCTGCATTGCTCGGTTGCTTTTCTGTCTGTGGTCACTCAGGCTGCTGCAGAGTGTGAATGGAAACTGTAGAGAAATGCAGAACACTGAGGCGAGGCCAAATAGTGTGACATGTAGATAACACACACAGACTTGTCCCAGAGAGAGAAATATCAAGATACTAATATACAGTACAGATACATGTGTATATATATTCCTCAAAGCTCTGGTCCTCTCTTAGAGACCTGAGAGTATTTTAATGTTAGCTGTTCCTGGGACTGCGCTCTTCTGGACAGAGATCTCAGATACACACACATAAAAAAAGAATCTGCTTTGCTTGGTTGCTTTTTTTGTCGGTGGTCAGGCTGCTGTAGAACGGGAACTGTAGAGAAATGCAGAACACTGAGGTGTGAGAAACTCCCACATGCCTGTTATTGTTAACCAAACACAGATGTGTAACACATATACAAGCAGACTGGTAACATTTGGTGTAGGCACACAATGTTGATAATGATGTTGATTAGAAAAAGTACTTTTAATAATGGTGGCTTGTTTAGGTGGCTCCGTTGGATAAACTGTGTGCAGAGATGTCCTACATTTAAAATGGGATGAAAACACAGGAAACTAGAAGGACAACTCTGAGAGCACAGACCTCCACCAAGCCATGCCCTATTTCACAATGCAGTGTGAATTTTACCAGTCTGAAAGTCATTTTTCTGATTTTTCTGACATTACATGAATGTACCACAAATGCCCTGTCTCGCAATGTTAATGAAAGGAAAAAGATCATTTGTGTATCCGCCCTGTGATTCAGATCAGCTCTGAAAAGTGAAGTTTTTTTTTTCTGTAATCCTGCTAAAAGACAGACCAACAAACAAACCAACAGACAAACAAATCAAGCCAAAAACATAACCTTCTGGGCAGAGAATACACTTAACATTTGAAAAAACACTCAGACCTCACAGTATCAAGCTATAAATTGGGACCTCTCTGAGCGTGTCCCCACACATGCGCAGTAGGCACAAGCATTTCTGTCCTCTCTGCATGTTGACAGACAGTGGTGCTCTGACACACACACACACACACACACACACACACACACACGCAGAGGTGAGGACACTACGATGCCTCGGCAGTTTCTTTGAGTCACAGCAGTGCCGGTAAAGCGGTTGCAAGTGTGGCTACAATTTTTTTAAACTCCACACGTACAGCGTTTGCTGCAACATAAAATAACGGTGAGCCGAGAGCGGCCGTGGTGCAGATACAGACAGGCAGGCAGGTACAGGGTTCTTATTGCCCTGGGGACTGACTGACAGGCTGGAGATTGTAGGGAAAGGCCACTTTATTTCTATAGCACATTTAAGCAAAATGCAATTCCAAAATAGTTTACATAAAACATTAATATACATATGTAAATATAAAGGCCATGACATTGATTAAGTTTATGGATGGACAAAGCAGGCCAACCAACCCTAGCATACAGGGATCAATGGTGAGTTAGGGCCTTAAGATTTGTTATGAACCTCAGTGCTCCATGGTATACAGTATCTAAGAAGTGAAGGCATTAGGAAGATGCATATATATAAACAGCACCATAGTCAAACACAGACATAAAAGTAGCAGCAACAAGTTTCCTTTTTGCATGAAAAGAAAAGCGAGACTTATTTCTGAAATAATAACCCAGCCTCAGCTTCAACTTCTTCACAAGTTGCTGAATTTGAGGCTTAAAAGAGAGAGAATCGTCAATTAAGAATCGTAGGTATTTATATGAAGATACAGACTCAGTCACATTGCCCTGAAACGTAAAAAAAAAAAAGATGGAAGGTTCAGTGGCTCTTTCTTTGAGTTTGTGAACATCATGACATTTGTTTTGTCAGGATTCAAAATCAATTTCAGCTCATGAAAGCTGTGTTGTAGTATCAATAATAAAAGCTGCTAAATGCCTTACAATATACTGTAAATGTAGATGTGCACTACAGTACCTTGTACAGAGAGAAGGAAGACAACAAATCCACTCGCTGCTGCTGTTAAACTCATAGCTGCTCCTCTCGTCTCTGTTAAATCAGCAGGTAGATCACATACATGAGAAATACTGTGTGTCAGTAACTCACAATAAACACGTCTACATTACAAAAGGGACGATGTAGTCTTTGAAGACAGAGTGTTTGTTCTGTGGTTGTTACATTTGTATTAACACATATCAAGCTGTTAAAAACCGGCCTGACTTCCTTCCTCTTTAAATCATTAATATGCATGAAAAGATGTATGGCTGTAAATCTTCAGCTTGAAATGAAAAAAATGATCCTGTTGTTTTGCAAACAAGTCACAAATTAGACAGAGACGAACACTAAATGTAACATTGTTTCAAAGGTGGTCACATTTCCATTTTACCACAATTTCCAAGACCATGTTTAATAAATATATTCCAGTCATGAAGTACATGTACACTAATTTAACTTATACACAAATAACCATCACTATAAACAAACATTAAAACATGTAATTTGTTGTAGTTATGCTACCCATCTTTACAGTAATTAAAGGTAATCTGTGGAGTTCACTGTATGACCACTAGTAGCACTATGAGTGGGTTCCTGTTTAGTTTGTACCGTACAGGGGGAGGACGAACATGAAGGTAAGGCATTACATGTTCCCACTGACTGACAGTTACTCTGTCACTCTGTTGCAGGTTTGACTATAGACACCTGAAAGGTAAAAGGATTTTAAAACAGCTCTGGTACGTCTTTTTACATGCAGTAACACAGAGCTAGTAGAGCTAAATGACAAATGCATGTTGCTCATACAGAAAGAGGAAGTGAGGTCTCACACACACACACACACACACACACACACACACACACACACACACACACATGCACACACGCAAACGTGCGTATGTGCAATACCATCAATACATTTTAATTCATGCAGAGTTTATTTAACAGCATGGCTTAAAGTCTACAGCAACACTAGCAGCCTCATGAGGCAGTAAGGCTCATTGAAAGGTCCCATGGTATGAAAATTTCACTTTATGAGGTTTTTATTAGTTTTTTTTTTTTGAAAGCTCAGATAGGCCGATCTGGAATCTGCTCCTTATGTTGTCATAAGGAGCATGGTTACCTCCCCTTTCTCTGCTTTGCCCACCCAGAGAATTTGGCCCGTCCATGAGTAAGAGAGAGACATCATGGCTTACAAACAAGCAAAGTGGCGGTTGGTCAAGGCCACACCCCCACCCTCCACCTTGCCCCCCCCTCTCCTACTCAATAGCATTTAAAGCTACAGACACAGAAATGACACATCACATGACACAAGGAAAGCTCATTGGGGGACTGGCTCTAGTGGCTGTAATTCTGCACCAAGGCTGAATTTCAGGAAAGAGACTTCAGATACAGTATTAGGGGACCACTAACACCTATATAAAAGAGACTTCAGATACAGTATTAGGGGACCACTAACACCTATATAAAAGAGACTTCAGATACAGTATTAGGGGACCACTAAGGCCTATATAAAAGAGACTTCAGATACAGTATTAGGGAACCACTAACACCTATATAAAAGAGACTTCAGATACAGTATTAGGGGACCACTAAGGCCTATATAAAAGAGACTTCAGATACAGTATTAGGGGACCACTAAGGCCTATATAAAAGAGACTTCAGATACAGTATTAGGGGACCACTAAGGTCTATATAAAAGAGACTTCAGATACAGTATTAGGGGACCAATAACACCTATATAAAAGAGACTTCAGATACAGTATTAGGGGACCACTAAGGACTATATAAAAGCATCCAAAACGCAGCATGTCATAGGACCTTTAACACCAAAGTTATCGGATAGAGCAACAAGTTTTCTTTTTAGTGAGACAACAAAAAAGACACTGCTGTTACCTCAATAAATATGTAGACCATTTTAGGACATCTCATACTCAGCTGGTCAGTCTCAACTCTATGAATGAAAACATATAATGTAATAACCTGGAAGAGCTAAAGCAACAGGTGGTAAGACAGTATTTACTGGAGGAAACAGTAAACTTAATGACTTGCATTTTTCCATTTTAGGTGTAAGGCTTAGAAAAGGCATAGCTAAACAGACTAAAGACACATTGCAAACCTGTGGCATCATTTTTGGTTGTTCAATTTGAATGGGGCCTAGCTGTGGCCTCCCCGTGGACTATGCTATGCATGTGTTCCATAGCTATTTTATCTTTAAGGGTCAAGTCGGTGGGATAGTTGACAATTTGATCTTGCAGATTAAAGGTTGTTTCGGGTTCACTGACTGGAGGTTCTTGTACGCGGATAGTTATTCTCTCACAAGGGTCTTTTCCAGCTACATCTAAACACATCCAATAGATACCCTGGTCTATTTTGTTTACATTCCTCACTGTCACTATACTATCCCACCTAGGTGACGTTTTTTTAATTAATGTCCATCTGGACGTCTGCACGGTGTCGGCTTTGTAACCCCCGGAATCTTAATGTTGGAATACATTGTTGGGATTTTGTAGGTGTACAGATTCAATCATTGGCAAATTATCAAAGATGTTTTATCAATATTAATAAAGTTATGAATATGAGTATTCATAACCCCACCAAAATGACAATAAAAAACGTGGCACCACCCTGGAAGTCAGGGACCAATAATCACACTGTGAGATATTAACTTGGTTAATCTATCTGGTATTCTTTAAAGGAACAAAAGGAAGGGTGAATCCAAGCAACGACCTGTTTAACCAGCTTATTACAATAAGTACACGAATAATCACAGACAACTACTATTTACGGTATAACAGAATTTATTTAACTTCAAAATCATCAATGGCCAATCAATAATCCTTCAATCAATTAAAACCAATATACCCTTTTTAAACTACAACAAAACTAAGCAAAAACAAACCAGCATGTGATGTGAGGAGACACGTCTGTGTCTGTATGAGTGTGTGAGGGAGTGCGAGGAGGAGGCGGTGTCAAAATGTAGTCTTGTTCAAAGACTACAAAAATGGCTACTCCTGTGAGCTGCACAAAACTATCTAGCCTCAAGAGGGCGGTAGTGGTGCTGGGTGCAGCGCTGTGTGACTAGAGCAAGCTGGTTAGCTTTCAGGCTAGCGTCTTACAGACCAAAAGAACACACTAGCTACTTTGCTATGGGCTAGCAGTTTAGCTATTCACGCACGTGTTTGCGTGTGTGTGCTTGTGTGTGTGTGTGTGTGTGTGTGTGTGTGTGCGTGACGTTAGTGAAAGAAGAAAGGAGAAAGAAAGAGACACACTTAGATCTTAGTTATCGATAATGACCAGCCCTCTCAGTCTCAGGTCTGGACTAACGTGGAATTAGAGCAGACTCTGAGAATTTCGTCTGACTGAGGGGACGTTCATTATAACAATCTACTCCACTATAAACAGCTGATTCTCCTTCTTACTGTGTTTTAGTCCGTTCGTGAAACGACGTGTGAAGGAAAGGAAGTTTTGAGCACAAGCGCTTGTGTGCTTCCTTCAGCAGCGTGAGCCACCAGCGGAAGACCGGGATTTTTGGGTGGTCAGGTTAATTATGGCTCAGGTCCCCTGACCTGGCTCCATGCTGTTTTATGGTCCCAGGAGCCAATGGGAGATCAGAGTTCCCGGACCTGTGGCCATTTTGTGCTGTAACGCTTACTTGTGACTTGCAGGCTGTTGCTGTAAAATGGGTGGTGAACCCTCTTTTCTGAGGAGACATGGATTGGAATTTTCCATGTAGGCCCTTTCTTTGTCTCAGGCCCATTGTCTCTGAGCACATGTTGGTCGAAAATCCTTTGTTTGAAAAAGATCATGTTTAATCCACTACTGGATGGTTCCAACAACATGGTCCCAATTAGTACAGTACTCTGTGCAGAGACAGGTTTTATCTGTAGCTCACCCTCTCGCCTCGCACAGAAGTTGTTGGCCTGAACAGGGGTCCACAGTAAATGACTGTGTTCTGCCCCTGGTTAATGTAATCGAGTGGGTTGTGGAGCGTCATTTTACTCGTCGATGGTCATTGGTAGGCGCGGTTGGTAGGCGCGGTTGTGGATCAGTGGTCGGTATCAGATTTGGATTTGTAGCATTGATTTTGGCTATTTCCCTGTTCCTTAGTAGCTGTACACGTGCCATATTATTGGTAGCACTACACCTAAGTGATTATTAAGTGATACACCTGTTAAATTTCTCGTTAATGCAGTTATCAACCAATCACATGGCAGCTGCTTCAATGCATTTAGGGGTGTGGTCCTGGTCAAGAAAATCTCCTTAACCTCAAACTGAATGTCAGAATGGGAAAGAAAGATGATCTAAGCAACTTTGAGCGGGGTGTGGTTGTTGGTGCCAGACAGGCTGGTCTGAGTATTTCACAATCTGCTCAGTTACTGGGATTTTTACGCACAACCATTTCTAGGGTTTCCCAAGAACGGTCTGAAAAAAGAAAAAACATCCAGTATGCGGCAATCCTGTGGGCGAAAATGCCTTGTTGATGCTAGAGGTCTGAGGAGAATGGGCCGACTGATTCAAGCTGATAGAAGATCAACTTTGACTTCAGCACCTTGTTGAATCAATGTCACAAAGAATTAAGGCAGTTCTGAAGGTGAAAGGGGGTCAAACACAGTATTAGTATGGTGTTCCTAATAATCCTTTAGGTGAGTGTATAATTAGTGCAGCTGTGGAAAGGAAACATATCGTTCCTCTGAGACCGCACAGTCCTGGAAGTCTAAATGTATGCCATGGGCGTTGGCGGTCCATTTCATTGGGTTTCTGGATAGAGATTCCTTACTGATAAGTCTAGTTCACTTTCTCCTCTAATGTGGTTGAGGGATGTACTCTGTATACTGTATATATATATATATACTACTACAAACTACTAAGTTTGGGGTCACTTAGAAATGTCCACTCCACTCCATTACAGACAGAATACCAGCTGAGAGCATTGTTTTTTTAACCAGGGCAGCAGTTTTCAGATTACATTATGTGCTTACATAACTGCAAAAGGGTTCTCGACTGTTGTAGAAAGAAGTGGCTGAAGAAATGCTTGAAATTCCATGCTTTTTGGTCTAAACGTCATACCCAGTGGCGGTTTTTGGCATGGACGAACCGGGCAGCCGCCCGAGGCGGCATTTCTTCATGACTCATGGGGGGAACAACTCATCAGTCCTGAAGGCGGTTCCACTGCACCAGAACATCTGATGCAAAAACGGGCGACATCTTCCAAGCTGTCACAGTGTGCCATGTAGTCTGCAAGTATCTGTTCTCTTTCTTCATCAGGTCTGTAAAAAGGTTTTAGCTGAGGGATGCTATATGGTCTACCATACATTATTTCAAAAGGTGTTAGGCCTGCAGCTGTGGGTGTAACGTGCATGTTCAGTACCACTAGGGGGAGGCAGTATATCCAAATTCTTTCCAGTCACTGCCATAGTCTTTTTCATTTTAGATTTAATTGTGCCATTATTTCTTTCAACTAGTCCTGCCGACTGCGGATGATAGGCACAGTGATTTCTCAGATCTATTTTTAGTGTTTGTGCCATGAGTGAAATAACACTGTTCACAACGTGTGTTCCATTATCACTGTACATTTTCTCTGGCACCCCATACCTTGGTATTGTTTCCCTTACTATCGCTTTAGCTACCGTAATAGCGTCTGGATTAGCACATGGAAAAACCTCCACCCATTTAGTGAACATGTCAATAATTACCAAACAATATTTCTTTCCTTCACATTTATTTTACTTTATAAAGTCCATGCAAAAGTGCTAGAACGGAAATGCTGGTTTTCCTCTTTTAGGCCTCAGATTTCCTTGAGGGTTGTGTTTTGTACAAATAATTTAGTACAAGTCAAGCAAAAACATTTTTAGTGTAGTTTGAAAATCCATATGATGTGAACACTTTATTTATTAAAACACCTTATATATTATTGCTATCATCCCTCCTGTTGAGACATGACAGGGCTCATGACTCAATAACACAGCATATATAAATAATCTGTTTAGTGGTTTAGCCATTAACACTCTGTCCTGTGTTACACAGCAAAAACCTGTATAAAAGCAACAAAAAGTTCAAAAACTCATTTTTTTTCCCCTTAAAGAAAGAACAATCACCAAATTAAAATGTTTGCAACATCAGCTTAAGGCGAGACACTACAGGTGAATAGGGTAAAATGTTTAACTAGCAGATATCACCATGAAACTCTCCCAGTTGATTACTTACATTAATATGAGAAAAAAATGTATTACAGGTTTTCTGTTTTTTTTTTTCTGGATTTATGGATATCTACTTTTGTTATCCTGTAAATCAGAATATACTGTCAATAGCCTTAAAAAATCGATTTTTGCCATGTTTTTTGGAATAAAATGTTATATAAGTCAGGCTAGGAATTATATATTTACAAATCCCTCTGTAAATGTCTTCATAATATAACTAGGTACAAGTTTGGTGTATAAAGATGCTACTGAAGTGGAGATTTCAGACTTGGAGTATGAGAGAAAAGTCATTTTGAGAAAACGGGCTTTAAAGATTTTTATAGCAAAATTCCACTAATTTCTATTGAAAGCCATGAATTACAGACACATATCCCTTTAGGTCCAAGTAAGATCCATGTATCACACTGTTTAACATCCAAAACTCATTATTGCTTCATCCATCACTGATCATAACACCCAAAACAACACATCAACATGGCCTTCAACTGAAGACCATTACATCACAAACTTTAAACTGACATAACACAACCATTACACAGCCTAGTTCCCCCAAATTAGTTTACAGTCTACATATCCATGCCAGCACCATATGTAGGTCCCTCCTCCATCTCCTGCTGGTGTCTTTTCACTTTTTTGGCTGTGCTTACACTTTTACGGCTTTTGAGATCCTAACCATGTCGTCATCCTTCATTGCATTGACAGGCTGTGCTCTGAAGCCACAATTTCTCCATCACAGACAGCATAGCAGAGACACCCTCATTGAATGTAGAAATAGCCACACTGGCTGCAGCCTCAACCCCGGTTTTCACCACAAAGACTGTTTTTGGACATCGGGCCCACATAGGCATGCGTTGAGGCATGCGTTGGCATTCTGAGTGCCTCCATGCTGCATGTGCTTGACATCCGGTGATACACAGGGATGAGCTTCTTATCAATCATTCAAAAGACCAATATTTAGAACATTGGAGAAAGCTAACAAAGTAGACTAAATTGTTATTTGACGGAGTATCTTCACACTGTCAGAGATACGAAGAAGAGACGGATCCTGACTAAATACAGGCTCAGTGACCACCAACTGGGCCAGACAGACAGGTCAGAGAGAGAGACAGGCTCAGTGACCACCAACTGGGTCAGACAGAGATACACGTCCTCCTCCACTGGGAAAAACTATATTTACTAAGAGATTTACACCTTGGAAAAATAGCCAAAAAAATAAAACTTCCCAAAGTTAACACCAGAAGAGAAGCTGGTAGTTCTCCTAGGAGAAGGGACAGCAGCTCCAGTGACAGCTAAACATGGATCTGTCTGCCACAGCCTGAGGGACTCACAACCACGATCCCAAAAATTACAGATTTGTTTAGTATTGTATAGTAATTATAGTAGAATAGTATATATGTGACACCTACATATTTAATATATGAAATGTAGGCTATGAATTTTGGTAGACTGCTTACAGAGAGAGAGAGACAGTCTGATTACCTCCACTGTCTGAACACTCCTGTTTTCTGAACGACAGTTTAGAAAAAAAACTAAAATCTCAAAATTGACCAGTGAAAAAAAAACGATGTTTTTGCCTGCCGTGTCTCGCCTTAAAAGTTTAAACAATTGGTCATATAGCAACTCACAATACAAACAAAGTCTATAGCACAGCTTTACTGAGAAAAAAAAACCCTCACTAGAGTGTAAATGAACTGCTCATAGAATGAAATCTCATCTTCTCCTGAATCGGTTTCAATACTGTCTCAACCAATAAACTCAGATGACATAAACAAAAATATGTTGTTTATTTTATTTGTATCTTTGGCTTGCAACACAAAGTAATACTAATTGCTGTCTGATATTTCTAAAAATCATTATGAATTAAAGATTTTAGGCCTAGTAGAACAAACCTAAGTACTAAGTGTTGCAGTCTATTTATCCAATGTGTTACCTGTTATGGGAACATATCACATTATACTGTATAATTTATGACAAAAATGTGTATCAAAATCATTGCTGAGCCTAACCTCCACATCCAAATGTCTAGTTCCTCCACATGTACAACTCCTGTCTTTACCTTATCTGTGTGTGTGTGTGTGTGTGTGTGTGTGTGTGTGTGTGTGTGTGTGTGTGTGTGTGTTCTCTGGGAAGCCCCTCCCTCGGCTGTCCTCTGAGCCTCTGTAAAGAAAGGAGGATTTCTCCATTTTGCATGAAACACACTGCCTTTCTACATCTGATCTATGACATCATTGATTCAAAAATGTTATTAGGGTTAGTCAATTCATTAAGGTTTAGACAGCTAGTCATAGTGGAAAAAGTATTCAAATCCTTTGCCTAAGTAAAAGTATTAATTCCAAACTGAAAAAATATTCTGTTACCAGCAATATTCCATTACAAATATTACCTAAGTAAGAAAAGTATTGTAAAAAGATGTACTTAAGGTATTAAAAAGCAACAATGTAGAAACATTTTTTAAACTGTAAATGATCAAAGCGGTTCTGTCAATCAACCAAGTGATTAAGCAACTAATCATTTCAGATGGACTTGTAGATCTATTTGTTGGGCAGTTTGATAATAATGGAACATCATATTTCATAAACATATGTTTTGTTTACAAAAATCCCCAATCCCCATTCGTCTTAACCAAAATATGTCAGATCACAATAATATCTGAAAGCATTTGACAAAACTCTGCTTCTGACTCTTTTGTCTTTGAAATCAAAAATCAACTGTCTGTCTATCATCTACAGTATATAAGATAAGAAAGATTTTATTGAGCTCACACTGGGGAAATTCCCAAGTTACGGCAGATCAAAATTTCAATCACAAAAATATATTTTGTCTTGGTCGTCTTAATTTTTTAGAATTTCTATGTGCATTTTCGTTTTTTAGCACTTTTGTACTTTCACAATTTTCCTCAGCTTTTGGCATTTTGAAAAAAAGCATATTTTACTCCATTTGTAGGAAAACTATCATTTAAATATCGCTCAGATAAAGGCAAGAAGTAGGTCAATTATAATTGACCTCTGAGTAAAAAGTAACTGTGTTACATTTAACTCTATACAATCCATCAACATATCATACACACTGTGTACAATATACACTGGTGAAACAACATAGCCTCAGAGATATGATCTCTGAACCCACTGCAGTAATATCAATAGGAACTCCATTATCCTAATTCAAAAGTACATTTATCTCTCTCTGGTCTGTGAAGCTGCTATGTGTGGCTCTGGTTGTCTTGTCTTGCTGGGTGTGCCTGCAGTGAAATCTGAGCCAGTAGGTTGTAGTCTGTCGTCCTGTGTGCTTGGCTGTCTCTCTAATGCTCTTGCTTCATCTAAGCTTTCTGCTCTTTTTCTTCCTGTCACTTTCCTGACTGTCTTTTTTCAACAATTGTTACCCATTTAATATACAAAGTATATTATCTCTTTGTTGTCCAAAAGAATTCTATTATATTCTCTCTTATCGTTTATTAGATTTTATCTTTAACTTAATGTATATTATATCTCACTTTTCGTATAAGATTTATCTTTATAACTTATATTATATCTTACTTTCGTGTAAGATTTATCTTTTACCTTCCTTCCTGAATTACTTGATTTCATTAAAAGCCAGGTAGCATTTTTGGAGAGACCTTGTGCAGTGAATCTCGTCACAGGAAACATTCTTATATCCATCAAGTAATTCAGTTTATATTTACCTCTTTTTTTTGTTTTTCCTACAGAGTCTCACTCTGTCTCTTAGGAGTAGCGAGCTCCCTTTACTCTTTAACGTGCTGCACGGCGTTATTTATTACCTGTAGCCTTCTCACATAGGCTATGGACTAGTGTCTGTTACCAGACCACGGATATTTTTATTGATATTTTTATTTCAGTAGTCTTCCCATAAGACAAAGGACATGTATTGTCCTTTTCCTATCGACCTACTTGTTATTGCTTTGTTTCTCTGATTGTCTTGTCACTAGGTAAACGCAAACAGAATACCCTAGGCCACAAGACATCATCACCGTTTTGTCTTAAACAAGCAGCCTTTCCGGATAAAGAAATGAAATGTATCTCACTTAGGGCTTTTCAGTGGTTGTGTCCGCTGTTCAAAAAATTCTCCCGTCACCTTCTCCTCCCTCCAGCGGGTACTGGCCTCTGTGAAAACAGAAATTCAAGCCGGAGGTTGTTGTTCAAGGAGTCACCAAATGACTCCCCCGTGCACGGTATTTCAGGACCCGAAGCTGAAAATATAATAAAGGGAAATGATTTTTGGGATCCGGTTACGAAGGACCAAGTTGTTAGGCTAATGACATTCTCAAGAATAGACAGAACCACTCAAGATCTCTCAAAGTTCATTTTTACTCGCGAACACAAGGAGCCAGTTTCAGCACTACAGCATAGTACAGAAGATGTCTAACGAGAAGCCCTCTACATCGGCTTATTTATGAGTGAAATACAATCATAATGCAGAGTCAATGTCGTCAGTTGTCATCTTCAGTCAGGGGGGGCATGTATGCCCTCAGGAGCTTTCCGTGCTCCCCACAAGGCCAGATTAGTGGTGTCTCCCAGAGTTATCTTGTGAGCGCGTCAACAATATTTTGGCTAGTTGTTATGGAAACAGTTTAATAATAAGACAGAAAAATGTAAATCACAATTTTTCTAACAATACTTCACTTGCACACACATGCATAACGTGTGAGTATGTATGTACGTATGTGTGCATAAGTACAGTATGTTCATGTGGTTGGTGTTTGGGAGGATGGCGGAGCATGTTAATATCAATCACAATATGAAACAAAACATTGATAAACCCTGTCCACTCATTAGTCAGGTGCTAGACAATCAAAACACTGCTTTCAAAATAAGAGCTCAACTTTTTGATATTAAAGCTTTAGTGCATAACTTTTTGATATTAACGAACATCCGTTATGATGATATAGATGAAGATGAAAAGATGGCCAAATGAGTTGCTACAAAGCTAATCAAGACTATCAGCTCCACACAACTCTCTCTGTATTTCTCAGTATGGCTGTGTTCAGAAGATTGTTGTTGTCCGGTGACTTTCGCTCGCCGAAACTCGAGTGAAGATAGTTACCTCTTACCTCTACCTCTTACCTCTCATGATTTTTTAATCCTCCATGTCCTCCGTGGCTACTAGCAACTGCGTGGGGGAGGTGTGGGGGCGCGTGCTATTCTCACTTTAAAGCTATCACGCACTATAGCTTTAAAGTGAAAAGTCACCAAGATAACCATTGCTTTTTCTGTCATTTTTTGTGGTTTTCAGTTGTGATTTTTCCTGTTTTATTTTGTTAATTCATTCCCTGTTTTGCTTGTTTTCCTGTCATTTGTTCACCGTTTCCTGTTTTTGCAGTATTGTTCTCCGCTTTTTTTTTTTTAGTACTATTCTTGTGTATGTTTTCATGCTTCAGTTCCTGTTTTATTTTGTAGTCTCTGTTTCATGTCTCATTTTACCGTCTGCCTTGTGTGTTTTCCCACCTTTGTCTGTCCTGATGTGTTTCACCTGTTTATCAGCCCTCTTCTCACCTGTCCCTCATTACTACCCTCATTACTCTCTCTCCCTTAGCAGTTTGATTCCTAGAGTTTTGGTTATTTCTAGTGTTCTTGTTTCTGAGTGTTTAGGATTATTTTTTAGATATTCTTTTTGCAAGTTTTTTACCTGCCTGCTTCAGGACACCTTTTGTTTAATTTAAATAAGATTGATTTATTTGATTAGGACAATGCACATTAATCAACATTTCTGTAAATGCGCAGACAGGCCCTTCCCGGACCGGGGATCGAACTCTGCCCAGACCAGTGATCGAACTCTCGTAGAAGTGCTAACCACCGAGCCACCGTGTTGCAAATAACCCTTCAAAACCTTCACCCTGCCTCCTCGTCTAACCCTCTGCATTTTGGGTCCAACTGGTCATACCCTTTCCAAAGTAATTCATGTTCCTGTGAGTGTAAACAAATTTCTTAAATGAGAATTCTGTGTTTGCCAACGTGTAGGCAAGAGACGGGTCAGACGTTGGGCAGAAAACACCCGGCAGACAGCTGATGGGCAGGTGAGGCGAAGCAGGGTCTGGAATGACAGGAGGGGTTAAAATCATGACAGTTGGAGAATAACAAAGTTTAATAAAGCAGTGTAGATGACACAAATACTCCTGTCTCAACTATTGCACTATAAAATCTATTCTGAATATTTCCCAATTATTCCCATACTAATTTAGAGCAGACTTTGACAAACAAAAAACAACATGTTGCATGTTCAACTGACAGCGACACTCTAAAGTCACGGTTTAATTAACATGTTTCGGAACATTATAATTTCCTGTTATTGGTTAAGTAAAATCAATTTCTTGGGTACTTACTAGAAATTATACTTTTGGCATCCGCGAGTACAGGAGGTTCTGTGTGATCAGTGCTTGAATTATCTTTTTGTCTTTAAGGGGGTCTCTCTATCTCATAAAAAAAAGTTGACAAACCCCGCACATAGCCTAACAAAGCTATACAATTAAATAGTCTAGGCGCGAGTGGTGCTTTTGCGCAGTATATGCGCACGGTAGGCCTAGGCTATTATCTTGACACACGCACACAACAGACAGAGATTCTTTTTTTTTTTTTTTTTTACAGAAATGGAGTCCTTTTAATTCATTTCAACATATTATTAATTGTAATAGTCCATATTTCATTTCAATTTCGCAATACAAAGAAATACACTAAACGATTTAGTCTGAGTGTCATTCTCAATTTCACAATGAAATAAAACGTAACTCATTTGATCCAGACCACCGTCTCAGATATCCTCCGTGTCAAACACAATAATGCATGTAGTCTTTAACTTATACACAGGGAAAATGCACTAACTGGCAGAAATGAGTCAAGCCATTGCACAGACAAACTATGTTCTAGTCTCATAATGTACACGTAGTGATAACAACACCTGGGTGTTCAGTCGTCTCGTGTGTTGAACCGTGGAAATAAATAGACGAACAATTTTGGAATTTACACTGCGATGTTGTCGGCAAGCCTATTCACTGAATATTCCGCCATCAGAGATTGCATTGTATTGCTGACAGGTGTTTCAAAATATCTGGGAACTTTTCTGGAGCTCTGAATGGCAGAGGATAGCTACAGATTTATTTATTTAAGATGTGTTGGTGGTATTTACCTCAAAAGCACATTAAGCTAAAAGCAAGGTGACTTCTTCGGACTTGCGAGTGCTGTCAAATCAATCGTAGCCTATGCGGTTTGCTCACATAGCCTAGTGGTGTGGTGGTGAAGTGCAGTCATGCTGCGTTCATGAGCGTAGGGTAGGCTCAGGTCTACGTCCCGTAGTAGCCTATATTTTATATTTTAATTTAACGTCTTTAATGGTATGAGACCGCACAGGGATGGATAATGAGCGTTGTTTAAGATTAAATTACAATGCCACATATGGCAGACACCTTCAGATATGAGAGACCCCCTCAGATTTTTGACTTTGTTGCTTTCATGGGAGCCAGTCCTCACTGTATGGGAGCTCGGCTCCCTCTGGCTCCCATGTAATTCGAGCACTGTGTGTGATGTAGGCTACATTTCGTCATCAGAGGATGTACAGTAGGCTGCGCGTAGGCTCTGTCCCTATGGAAAGCCAAACAGTTCAAAAACATGTGATTTCTCACACGTACCTACACGTTAACAACAAATAGACTTTGCGCAGACATCCCTTACCTCCAAATTGTTGTGACTGCGTGGACTTGTCCAGTACACTAAATTGGCCAATACAATAAATTGTTGCATAGCGATCTGCTGCGCATGTTTGGAATGCGTCCTCCAAGCAGACTTCAGAAAGTTGTATAGACAGAACTGCTACAAAATTATACTGTCGGCAAGGGTATACACATAGGCATAAGGACTCACATTTCACATTAATAAATACACACTTACAGTAGATGTCTTCTCAGCTGAACAGTAATATTCTCCAGAGTAAGAGGACCAAATGGAGCTGAAGACGAGCAGTTCCTCGTTGTAAAATGTGTTTGGTTCTTCTTGTACCAGATGCACTGGTGGAATGTATTTACTTAAGCACTGTACTTCAACTAAGTACAAATTTGAGGAACTTTACTACTACTACCACTGACCAGGTGTGTTTAGCTGCTGGGTTAGCATCACAGCTACAGGTCAGAAACATCGAATAATCTTTCAGTATGTCACCAGGGAGACTCCTCAACACCAGAGATAGCAAAAGTACTCACTTCCCGTACTCAAGTAGAAATACAGATACTTGTGGTAAAACAATACTCTGGTAAAAGTAGAAGTACTGATTTAACTTCTTTACTCAAGTGAAAGTAACAACATACAGGCTTGGAAATTTACTTAAAGTATAAAAGTAAAAGTAGCCTTATGAATGACAACCATTTTTTATGCAAAGCTGGACCACACAAATGTTACTAGAGTGCAAGCTGAGAAACTTCAGTGGACATGGAAAAAAGGCTCTTTATATAAATATGCCATTGCCTGCATTTTGTCTGCCAATAGGCCTAAAACATGACATATATGATTATTGTGACAGAGACTGGGACTCCAGCTTAATAAGATTCTGACTGAGTAGCAAGACATGAATTCACTTGTGATTCTGTGAGAATTCACAGATCCAGTTTCTCTTTTTTAATCTTCCATTAACATTTAAAGGAATGTGTGTGTGTGTGTGTGTGTGTGTGTGTGTGTGTGTGTGTGTGTGTGTGTGTGTGTTTGTGTGTGCTCAAATATGGCTTCTGGAAAGAAAATGCTAATGTTACCGCCATCAAGCCGCAATGATTTGCCAAATCTGTCGAGTCATCTTGTAGTGGTGCGGAAGTGCAACATATATTCCCATCCAATTAGATTGAATTCAGTATTAATGACACGAAAAATAATAACGGTAACTCCACTGAAATTATTTAAAACTAAAGTAACGAGCCAATTTTGTAAAATGTAAGGATTAGAAAGTACCGATATTCGTGTTAAAAATGTAAGGAGTAAAAGTAAAAAGTCGGCACAAAAATAAATAGTAAAGTAAAGTAAAAATATCTGGAAAATCTACTTGAGTACAGTAACTAAGTATTTGTACTTCGTTACTAAGGGTTTTAATTCCTATGTAATTCGAACACTGAACACAGCGCAGAAAAATGGTGACAGTAACAATATAGTAATTGAATATCTTTATTCAATTAAATATCAGGTTATTTAAACAATAGAAATCAGTGCAATCAATTCAGTTTAACAAACTGCAGCCAGAGGATGAAAAACAGTGTGAAATAAGTACAAAACCACAGTAAAAAAGAATCCATTTAAGTTTGGAGATTGGTATCCTACTTAAACAAAATACTAACTTACTGTATAAAGGCAATGCGCCAGAAGTAAAATTAAAAAACAACAGAATAAACAGATAAAACAGGAGAGCAGAGAAAATGTGTGGTAAAGACATATCCTGTGCAAAGAAATGTACTTGACAAGATTTGTTAACATTGGCAGTAGAATATTGCTCCTTAATAACATTTTTCAGCAAATTGTGTATTGGTATTTATAAATTACAAGTTTACCAGCCGTTAACTGATGACACTAGAGAAATGACCCAATGCGGCATGTCATAACAATGCTAAATACTCAATCTTGATAATCATAAATGTGTGTTGACTTGCTTGAACACTGCTAAAGAGACCAAAGATTTGTGTTGTGTTCAAACTCTTGGGTGTTTGCTGACTGTGCTGTACAGTTCAGATAAATCCTCCGCAGCCTCTTGATTTCCTGATCTGTGAATGAAAAAAACATACTTAGAGAATAATAAACTCAAAAAAATCACAATACTAATTAAGGACAGGTTAAAAAAAAACAAGCCAGATGCATCAGCAATAAAACCGTGGGAATAAAACATTGACCGTTCCAACCTTTGTGCAGCAAAGAACATTTTCTGATGGACTCACTCTGTAGTAGCACTGGCACTCTTAAAGTTGACAGTAGTGTACTCCACATCCTCGTCCTCCTCTTCCTCCTTGTGTCGGTGGGGCTGAGCTAGCCTGATGTTGGAGTAGAGAGCATCTTCCTGGTTTTTAGAGAAGCTCACGCTGGCATAGTAAAGGTCGTCCTGCTGCTCTGCTGGAGTTCTCTGGACTGGAGCTGAAGGGCTGTCATACACTGAACCCATGTTTTCCTGATGGGGAACATTGACAAGAGTCCTCAGCTACATAGGTAAGTGTTTAAAGGTCCCATACTAAGTTCGTTTTTAGGTTCATACTTGTATTTTGGGGTTCTTCTAGAACATGTTTACATGCTTTAATTCTAAAAAGACACCTTATTTTCCTCATACTGTCTGTCTGAATATAACTGTATTCACCCTCCGTTTTAGCGCCTGTCTCTTTAAGCCCCTCCTGAAAAAGCCTTGTCTGCTCTGATTGGTCAGCATTTCCGGATCTTCTGCATCTGCTCTCTCTGTGTCTCTGCACCATCATTGCAGCCAGAAAATGACTAACGGCACTCTAGTGGCACTTTTTTTTTAAAGGCACAGTTTCTGAATAAGGACTGTGTGTGTTTCTCTGTGGATTGAGCATTTGGATACATTTACAGTATTTATATAGCACCTCGACCTGCTTTATAATAAAAAAAGACTAAATATGGGTCTTTTAAGTATGATTTGTATTGGCCTGTAAAACAAAATCCTCATATTGTAAAGCATCTGCAGGGTTAAAGGTGAGCAGCTTGTTCTGCAATTCCAGTGAATTTACAAATACATACAAATTCCTGGTTCCAACATTTATTTCATGTTCTCTGTTGTGGGATCAAATCTCGTTTTCAAAGCCTAAAGTGAACCACAGGTTTGAGGTCACTTCTGTTTTTGTCATTGTAATGCCTACTCATCACCAGCAGAGGGATTGCCTAAATCCTCTTTATTTACAAACCCTATCATGTCTGAGTAGATGGAGAGGTTTATATTATTTTATACAGTGTCCCTGTCTCAGCACCTTATAATTTAGCAGAGGACATGAAGCATTATTCAAATGTCTCCAGGTGAGAGAGGACTCTGACTGAACTCTTCTTCTGACCTGAGCTTGGTTGTCTGGTCTCTCTTCAGGCTCGGTGGTTCGTTTCGAGGACCTCTTTCTTCTGGAAAGGAGAATGAATGAACAATCAAATTAATCATCAAAATACAATTCTAAACGACTAAATGAATTAAAGGAGAATTCCGGCAAATTTTTACGTTAATCTTGATCGCTATAGCTACGCGAGTACTTTCGATAGAAAAAACCCCGACCCGAATCAGTGCAGGTAACACGGAGAAGCTGCAGCTACGTACTACAAGCGTCCCCTGAGCTAAAACGGCAGTGGTCGGGGCAAGTTTTAGAGTGCCTTTGTGCCTCTTAACAGACACAAAATCAATATGTCTGTGCCACATAAACAGGGACCTTACGTGTCAACATGATGCGTTTTCAACTCAGACATTGTTTAAATTCACCTACCCTGGTCCCTGTCTCGATCCTGCCGGTAGCTAGCTTGCCCTGCTAGCTGATAGCCGTTAGCTGCTAGCTGCCGTCCGGTGAGTGTATTCAGACAGGCTTCTGTGATAATCATCCCAATAACAATCCATGGAGCGGCGGTGGTGTGGCTATGTCCTCCAGAGGACAGGTCATGTCACGTCTTGAAGTGTATTCCCCCCTAAAAAAAACAGTAGTGCGGTAATAGCTGTTAGCTGCTAACTGTCCCTCCGGTGAGTGTGTACAGCCAGATAGCCGTTAGCCGTTAGCTGCTAGCTGCCGTCCAGTGAGTGTATTCAGACAGGCTTCTGTGATAATCATCCCAATAAAAATCCACGGAGCGCCCGGTGGTCTGGTGGATCATGCCTTCGCAGCAAAAGGTTTAGATTATTTCCCCCTCAAAATAGGTAATTGAGCACTGTAGTGGTTATGACCATATCAGTGACTATGTAACTACATGGAAAGGGATGAAACGATGTCTGTGGCTTGCACAGTAATAGCGTTACTGAAGCTTAGCTGTAGCATCGCGCTGTCTCCTGGGAGTTGTAGCAGGAAAAGGTAAACAGTAGTGTGCAGATTGGAGCGTAGTGTGTGAAGAGCGGAGTTGTTTATAAGGGAAGAAGTTTGGAGTAACGTAACTATGGAGAATATAGCAGATATGCAACACACGGAAGAGCCTTTTGAGTTTGATGGTCGTCCTTATTTATTGGAACCCGAGTATACAGACGAAGAACTAGCCTCACAAGAGTTGGAAAGAACGAGACAGACAGAGGGGAAACAGGCAGATGAACTTGATGCTCCAAACGCAAGCTAAAGCTAGCCTTCAGTAACTGGAGGACATAGCCACACCACCGCCGCTATTGGGATGATTATCACAAAAGCCTGGCTGAATACACTCACCGGAGGGCAGCTAGCAGCTAACAGCTACTAATGCACTACTGTTTATTTTAGGGGGGAATACACTTCAAGACGTTACATGACCTGTCCTCTGGAGGACATATCCACACCACCACCGCTCCGTGGATTGTTATTGGGATGATTATTACAGAAGCCTGTCTGAATACATTCACTGGACGGCAGCTAGCAGCTAACAGCTAACGGCTATCAGCTAGCAGGGCAAGCTAGCTACCGGCAGGATCGATACAATGACCAGGGTAGGTGAATTTAAACAATGTCTGAGTTGAAAACGCATCTTGTTGACACGTAAGGTCCCTGTTTATGTGGCACAGACATTAATTGCATTTTGTGTCTGTTAAGAGGCACAAAGGCACTCTAAAACTTGCCCCGACCACTGCCGTTTTAGCTCAGGGGACGCTTGTAGTACGTAGCTGCAGCTTCTCCGTGTTACCTGCACTGATTCGGGTCGGGTTTTTTCTATCGAAAGTACTCGCGTAGCTATAGCGATCAAGATTAATGTAAAAATTGGCCCGGAATTCTCCTTTAAGGATGCATTACTGAATGTAATCACAGTAAAACTGAACTGCTCACCTAATAAATAGGAAGGCACAGAGGAATATGATAGCCAGGAAAATAGCAGTGATGGATCCAGCAGCTACTGATTTCATTGAACCTGGGAAACAGTGACGAAACCAGACGATTCATTATGGAATTACAAGTAGTTTGGGTGCTTTAGCAACTGATAATTAGACATAAGATCATAGATGCTCAGACAGATGCATTCCACATAATGACTCATGTGTACTGTAGTTTTGCTTGTGGTTTTTGCTTAACGTCCTATAATGTAAAAATGATCTTACAAATAATGTGTGTTAATGTGAGTTTTTATGAATGTCAAACCTCTGGATTAGTAATTATTGTTTTGTGCAAACATTTAATTTGCAAATGTATTCATGTTGACATCTATTTGTCATCAGATAGGTAGATAAAGAACTGGAAGTTTAAGATCACGTGGAAATATGATTACCTGCTACAACAGTCAGATGTAAGGTGGAGTTCTGACGTCCTCTTCTGTTCTGGGCTTCACAGTAATAATTCCCACTGTGTTCAGCTCTGATGTCAGTGATGGTGAAGATCTGTCCTGATGCTTTTGGTGAGTCTTCATTCTCCTTGTACCAGGTGTAGTTAGCTGCTGGGTTAGCATCACTGCTACAGGTCAGAGTCACTGAACTGCCCTCCACTATCTCAGCAGAGGGACTCACTGACACAGAGGAACGCTTTGGACCATCTGGAGGAGAAAAGAGGGACTAATTATGAATCTTTATTTAGGCATGGATCGCCAACAGCTAGGAGGAGCAACACAAGTATTGTGGTGACTATGTTCCCCCTACTTTATAAATCCTGCTTCATGAGACAGGAGCTTATCATTTTAAAGTCTTCTGTCTTGCACTGATTGATTTATTGTCTACTGCATGTGTGAAATACAATATGTTTTTTATGTGGAGCATAAAAAGACAAATAAAGGAATGTTGACTCTTGTTGCCTTGAAGCTGGCTGGCAGGCTAAAGTAACCACTAATAGACCTGTACATGAATCAGGTGTCCTCTACAGTCTTAGTGGCCTCCCTCGTGCATCACAAAGAATGTAAGTGACCCAAAATCTTCTCACATTGTGGATAAAATAGTATTTCTCCTCAGTTTGTGAAGGAATGTGCCTGCTAGGAATATTCAGGGAAACGGTGCCAGGATTGTGTTAACGCTGACAAAATTGTGCTTGGGTTTAAGCTTTTGCCAAGTTTTTAGGTAAATAATGGCCCAAAGACATTTACTCATGTAAAATAATAAGTAGGTTTTAATGTTTAATGTTTTATACTTACACTGGACATCTATGAATTGAGATGTAGAGTTGATGTGTCCGTGCTGATTCTCAGACTTGCAGTAGTAGTTCCCGCTGTCCTCAGAGCTGATGGAGGTGAAATGGTAGATGCCATGTTGTCCATGAGGCAGTGTTTGGTTCTCCCTTGTACCAGGTGTAGTTAGCTGCTGGGTTAGCATCACTGCTACAGGTCAGAGTCACTGAACTGCCCTCCACTATCTCAGCAGACGGACTCACTGACACAGAGGGAAGCTTTGGACCATCTGGAGGAGATGTGTTAACAGAGATTACTCTAGGTTAAAGGTGACTCACTGCAGAATAACACATGGTATTTAAATTACTAACTCTGTGTAGCTCTGTGTAGTCTATCAGCATTTTAGACTTTGAAGGTGGTCTGACTACATTGATGTGTGATGGTTTGAGTCCTAAAACTGCACAAAACCCCTAAAATCTCCTGGAGCTGCTCAGTGAATATCAGAAGACTGTGAATGGGAAGCAGAGCTGAAGAAAGTAGTTATGATCAGTACAAATCCTTTCCTGTAAAGACTGGACAGATTTAAGCTTTTTAATTTTAAATAAACTGTTTCACTCACATTTCACATTAACAGAGAAGTCGTTAGATGTCCTCCTCCCCAGCTCATTCTCAGCTGTACAGTAATACTGTCCAGAGTCAGAGGACCGGATGGAGCTGAAGACGAGATGTGGTTCTTCACTGAGAGGTTGAAGGTCTGGATTTCCATTCTCCTTGTACCAGGTGTAGTTAGCTGCTGGGTTAGCATCACTGCTACAGGTCAGAGTCACTGAACTGCCCTCCACTATCTCAGCAGAGGGACTCACTGACACAGAGGGAAGCTTTGGACCATCTGGAGGAGACATTAACACGAATAACTTAAAGATTAGAATACATGAACAAATGACAAATGAATTATTTAATTATTACTTTTATTTCTTTTAAACTATCCCTATTATTTGTCCCGGCAGCTGTCCAGAGTGCAGATCACTTCCTTGTCATGTTTTGTAAATAATTCTGCTGATTCTGTTGTTGGTGAGGAGTGAACCGTGAGTTTTATTTTGGAAAAAACTCATATTAATATTTTCATTGGGCCATCTCTATGAATTAGAAAAATACAACAAACTACCTCCTAATATTTCTTTATACTCACAGCTGTTGCATCATTAACTACACACGTGTTATCTTTACAAGACTGAACATAAATATTCAGTCTTGTTTGTGTTCAGATGCTGTTTTAGCTTTGTTGTTACAGTTTGCAAATGTTACCGGCCAGTTTCATATTATTTGATCAAGTCCCTGTGGTTATAGTAGCAGTCATGTTGTGCATTCTGTTGAGTCAGTATCTGTTCTCTGTGAGATGACAATAAATGTGAATATAATCAAATGGTTTTCAGATTTATCCTTACTAACATAAATACTGTCATGAATAAATCTTCAGAAACTCCATTTTAAAGTTTAAAATCAAACTTACAAGCTGACAGTATGGATTCTGTTTCAGTCCAAAACTGTTCAATTAACTGCAGTTTAGAGCTTTTGGCCATGACATCATAAATCATCAAGTAATGGAGCATCTCAATAACAGAATTATTAAACATAAAATGAAGCAACAGCATATTTTACATTTCAAATCATCCTGAAATAATAATAGGAAAATATTTTGAAATGTAACATCAGAACATAAAGAATATCTGAATATTTCTACTACTGGAGTGATTTTTGTTTCTATGAATAATCCTGCTGCACCTACATTAAGAATCAGAAGACTCCAGTGAGATTACGGCTGAAATTGTCATTGTATTGTAATGTCAGTGTGTTTGTGTCCTGACACAGTAAACTCACACACTGAAGGAGAGGGGAACTTCTCATGTCCTTTCAACGCACAGGAGAAGACGTCTGTGGGATTAAACCAGGTTCTATAAGTAGATGTCTCAATCCAGGTAATGTGTTCTCTGTTCTTGAACCAGACGTAGGAGAGACCACCAGCTGGACTGCAGCTGCTGTGACACTTCAGATCTGCATAGGTCTGAGACTGATAGACTCTGATCACCTCAACCTGCAGAGCTGGATATGAGAACAAAAATCTATATTTTATCACAGGTTCTAAAAAAAAAAATAAAGATTTACATACACATCAGCACAACAGTTACAAATCCTAGAAGTAGTAATGACCATTAGTATTTATTTAATATTATTTATATATATATAATTATTTAAGTTATAATCCGTGTTTTTAAATGTACTGTGTTGGTGTATTTACATCAGTTTGTGTTGATCAGTACCTGTGACAGTCAGAGTTGTTCCAGGTAAACTACTCCATTCAAAGCTTGGTGTTATGAACTTGAAGTGATACTCCGCTGAGTCTCTCTCTCTCAGGTCAGAGATTCTCAGAGTGGAGCGTCCTCTCTCTGTTTCAACATGAACACGACCTGCATACTGGGGGTCTGTACTAAGGTCTTCAGGCTGGGAAGGATTCTGTCCTTGATGATTACGCTCACGCCTGAACCAGAATGTTGATTTTTCATGATAATTGTAGCTGTTGTACAAACAAGAAATGTCCACTGAAGAGCCTTCGGAGGCGCAGATGCTTCTCTCAGTGTACGTCACTCTGTTGCAGGATTCACCTCGGACACCTGAAAGATAAAACCATTTTGACCATTTGTAAACCAGAGTCTGTGAGGAATCACAATAGGAATGTCCATATTAAAACTACACTACATGAAGTTATAAGGCTCCACTAAATGGTGTTGTGTTGGAAGAATGTTGAGTAAACTCACACACTGAAGGAGAAGGGAAATCCTTATATCCTTGAAGAGCACAGGAATAGCTGTCTGAATAAGACACAGGGTATAAATAATAAGATGTTTGTGCCTGAATTTCCTGTCCATTCTTGTACCAGACATAGGAAGGATTATTAGGTAGACGACAACTGGTCTGACACTCCAGCCTGTTAGAATACCATGTGTTCACCTGGAGACCTGGATGTGTGAAGAAGGAACATGAATGTTATGTTAGACAAAACTGTCAACATACAACAACTGTTTTATTAAACTGTCAACTAACAACTGCAAATAAACACACAACACATTTATATTATTGTTTTCTAGATCTTGAACATTTGGAAATAATTAACATATGAATAGAAATGTTACCTGCTGTGACAGACAAAGTGACTCCAGGTGAACCGGTATATCTTCCACCTTCTTGGTTTGTTGTGAACCTGAACTTGTACTCAGCTGAGTCTCTCTCTCTCAGGTCTGAGATTATCAGACTACAGTCCTTGTTATTATAACTGTACTGCACACGACCTGAATATTCTGAGTCTGTTATCAGATCTACAGGTTCACCATTATTCATTTTAATAAACCATAATGTTCTCTCAACTGTAGTAACCCTGTCCCATCTGTCTGGGTATCTGTAGCTGCAGCGTATGTTGACTGTTGATCCTTTAACAGCACAGATCTGAGTAGAGGTGTAAGTCACTCCCCAGCCATACTGACCCTGTATCACTGTAACACAGAGAACATCAGGAAGCACAATCAGACTCAGAACTACATCAGGAGACAGACTTACATGTAGTGAAGGCGCTTCAGTGTGTGAAGCTACATTTCCCAAAACCACTTCTGCTCTCACACTTACCACTCACATCCCAAGTCAGTGTTAGTCAATGATAATCTTATTAGATTATTTTGTACCAACTTGTTTTGTGGTTTTTGGGACGTGGACAAACTTTACTAAAGTCAGACTGCTTTACTAGAACTGAGTTTAACACTGTATCACACAGGCTTTTCTTATATATTTTTCTTTGTTGGATTTTTAAAAATGTGTATATGACTCTAGTATTAATGTTATTTTTTGGTTATGCCAAAGTGAACAGAGGAATGTTGAAATATGCATATCATTCAGTTTTACATGAGAATTTATAATGTTAAGGAACAGTCACAGCTGAACACATGATCTCTGCTCTGCAGTTAATCTCTAGGTGTACTGAGGCAGGACATCATACAGAGGGTGCAGTGAAGGAACAGCAATGTATTGAACCTGTGAACAAAATAAAAAGCCAGAAGATTAAATATTACAAGAGTGAAGTGTGCGGAAATAAAGAATCTGCATTGCTCAGTTGCTTTTCTGTCTGTGGTCACTCAGGCTGCTGCAGAGTGTGAATGGAAACTGGAGAGAAATGCAGAACACTGAGGCGAGGGCAAATAGTGTGACATGTAGATAACACACACACACACACACACACACACACACACACACACACATATATATATATATATATACATGTAAATATAAAGAACATGCAAGTCATTAAGTTTATGGATGGACAAAGCAGGCCAACCAACCCTAGCATACAGGGATCAATGGTGAGTTAGGGCCTTAAGATTTGTTATGAACCTCAGTGCTCCATGGTATACAGTATCTAAGAAGTGAAGGCATTAGGAAGATGCATATATATAAACAGCACCATAGTCAAACACAGACATAAAAGTAGCAGCAACAAGTTTCCTTTTTGCATCAAAAGAAAAGCGAAACTTATTCCTGAAATAATAATCCAGCCTCAGCTTCAACTTCTTCACAAGTTGCTGAATTTGAGGCTTAAAAGAGAGAGAATCGTCGATTAAGAATCGTAGGTATTTATATGAAGATACAGACTCAGTCACATTGCCCTGAAACGTAAAAAAAAAGATGGAAGGTTCAGTGGCTCTTTCTTTGAGTTTGTGAACATCATGACATTTGTTTTGTCAGGATTCAAAATCAATTTCAGCTCATGAAAGCTGTGTTGTAGTATCAATAATAAAAGCTGCTAAATGCCTTACAATATACTGTAAATGTAGATGTGCACTACAGTACCTTGTACAGAGAGAAGGAAGACAACAAATCCACTCGCTGCTGCTGTTAAACTCATAGCTGCTCCTCTCGTCTCTGTTAAATCAGCAGGTAGATCACATACATGAGAAATACTGTGTGTCAGTAACTCACAATAAACACGTCTACATTACAAAAGGGACGATGTAGTCTTTGAAGACAGAGTGTGTCTTCTGTGGTTGGTACAGTAGTGTTAAATAGATATCAAGCTGTTTAAAACCAGAGTGACTTCCTTCCTCTTTATATCATTAATATGCATGAGCAGACAAATGTCTGTAAATCCCCAAGTTGAAATGAAGAAATGATTCTTACTGGTGTTTTTTAAACGATGCATTAAGTTCTTAAAATATAGTTTATGGAAATGAAGGGCAGGGAAGTGCCTCTAACACTTTTCATGAGAGGACAAGGTTCATCAAAAAACACTTCTTAATCACTCCTTTTTTCACCCTATATTGCAAGTCAGGTCCAATTTTATTCATATCCCCAGTCCTTATGATAAACGGGCCATAACTAGAGATACAATGTATGTAAAGCACTTTGGTCTGGGTATGCATAAACCTGCTATGAACAAACACTGAAAGTGAAACTCTAATAAAACAGATTTGTTTTCAGTCATTTTACTGCATACTGGGAGTCTGTACTAAGGTCTTCAGGCTGGGAAGGATTCTGCCACTGAGAACTACGATCAGGACTGAACCAGAATGTAGATTCAACTTGATCTTCATAACTGTGATACGTGCAAGAAATGTCCAATGAAGAGCCTTTAGAAACGCAGATGCTTCTGGCTGTGTATGTCACTCTGTTACAGATTTGACCAAAGACACCTGAAATATAAAATGGACTTCTTACATTAAGAATTATTGTTAACCTCTCAGGAAGCATTTTGCATGTAAGTATGGCAAAATCTCTGACAGTTGACAAATGTAGTATTTAATCATATATTTGGACCTACAGGAAGCAATAGTACAAATGTACCTGAGGGAGGAAGTCAATGTTTAACTACAACACAACTTATAATTCACTAATGTGTCTATAATGCTGATTTGCTAAATACTAAAAACTATGCATCCCTTTTTTTACACAGTGGTCATCAATTATTACATGTTTTCTTTGGGAATGAAGTTCAGTAACTATGGTTGGTTAATCTCTCAGCACACCAGCATCACAGTGACATCACAGTCAGGGGCGGAGCGAGGGTGTGGCTTCTGGGGCTCCAGCACGGAATGTTTTCTCAAAAGCCCCGAACCTTCGAGGGTTTTTAAATAAATTCAACTTTGTGTCATTTCCCTCAGTCTCTTTGATTCTGTTTACGCCTACCCTACCGACATCACTAACATCAATGTGTTGCCTCTTTCGAGGTGGAAGGAGTATAACATTTGTTATCCTCAACATTAGTTGTGTTTTGTTTTCAGAATGATTACAACAGTTGGAGAACAATTAGATACAACATAGGATGTAGGCTCTACAGGATGATTCTTTCCCTCGGAAACTATCGTGTTTTTCCCAAATGATGTACAGATTTTTAGACATTCTATTATCAAATGGCTTGAAAAATAGTGCACATAGCTGCCGTAAATGGAGCATACCCACGGCATACCCCTAGATTTAGGCTGAGACCAGAATGTTTACATCTGGCTCCGCCCCTGATCACAGTGTCTGTCTGTGTAAACACTGTGCTGCGCTTAGAGCATGACTTTCTAAATGTGTTTCAAAAAGGAGATGTGAGAATAGCTTGACCGCAGAATACTATTTTGGTGGTGTGCTGATAGAGAAGGCAGGGGTGATTCTAAGTATTGTTAAGAAATTCTAAAAGAAGACGACGTGATCGTTTGATTCCAGAGGCCTGTACTACGAAGCGAGATTTGGCGTTAACGAGCTAACTTCAGGTTCAACCCAGGGTTTTCTGTACTACGAAGGTGGATCACTTGTGTTCGGGTTCAATCGCCGTGGTAACTTATGCTGAACACCTAACCTGGTTGGGAGCAGGTTAAGTTGGAGATTAGAGGTCAACCGGTGTAAAATCACCGCCTACTGACCAATCAATACTCGATTGATAACGGCGTCACCGTTCTTAGAAGATCAGGCGGAGCTCGGTGCGCAGAGAGAGAGAGAGAGAGAGAGAGAGGGAGAGAGGGAGAAAGGAGTGCGCACATAAAAGTTAAACCATTTAGAGACCGACAACCCCGTTAGCATTCCCTGATGTGTATATTTATGAAATATATAGATGGTAATGGGAGGGAATTACATATCGGCTCGGCTTCTTGAGCCGTGTGTTGCCAATGCGCACATCAGTTTGAATTTTGTTTTTATATATTTTATTTGCTCTCACGATCGCTTCCACTGCCAGGGCTGCAACTGAAATAATAGGCTAAAGCAACGACAGTTTATGGAAAGCACAAGTGTAATTATGGTCAGATCTTGTGTCTGACTGATGGGGAAGTGATATTAATAAGCGTTGTGATTCACGCATTTACAGCGTCGGCTACTTTTTTGCCAGTTTTCCTTCCTGTTTTAGGAAGCAGCGACTGTATTGTGTTTTGCCTGCAAAACCGTGTCTGTGTTCTTCATATTTATGTAGAATTATAATTTGCTCTTCTTATATAAAATATGCGGCTCTGGTAGATGTTTGCGATTGGTCGTGCTGTGCAAACACCGCCTCTTTTATGTGAACGCGCGCGCCGCTGGATTGAGAAACCCTGGGTTGATTGAACTAGCTGTTAACCACCGTCGTGACACAGCTTATGCAGGACCGTGGTTGTTAGGTTAGGTGAAGCCGGATAACTGAAAGAAATCCAGGGCATCCTGATCTCGCTTCGTAGTACAGGCCTCTGAGGACGAAGGAGAGGCTTGGGTCCAATTGAAAGTTAAGCAAAGGGTTTAATAAACAACATGGTGAAAACGACATGACAAAAAGCAAATGTTACACCGCAGCTGACAGTGGACTGATCTACGTTTCTCCCTGATGGAGTCACATAAAAACAGTCTTGTGACATGACAAAACAATACACTGCATGTTATGGGTTGGTGTGTTTCATCTTATTTTGGTAGTCTGTTTCTGTTCTGTATTTTGCTCAGTTTCCTGTTTTATTTTGATAGTTTGGTTTTCTGTCTTGTCTAGTCTGGTTTTACTTTATGTCTTGTGTTTTCCTGCCTTTTTTGATTGTTCTGCCCAGCCTTAATGTGTTTCACCTGTTTCCCAGCCCTTGTGTAACCTGTCTTGTGTTACCTCGTTACCCTGTGTATTTAGTTTTTGTGTTCCCCTTGTCCTGTGTCAGATCATTGTGTGTGTCTTGTAGCCAGTTTTGCCTCCCTGTTTGTGTTTTAGTTTCTGTTTTACTTGTACTTTATTTTTGGATTCTGTTTCTTTTGCCTGCTAGCTTTTCCAGGACTCCTTTGGTTTTGTATACTTTTATTTTTATTAAATCATCTAACGTTCCTCAGTTTCCGCCTCTGCATTTTGGGTCCACATTTTCTCCAGCTTTCCCTAACACTGCAAGCAGTGGACATACAAGACATGCTTTCTTGTGGGGTCACAGTCCGCAGTCCTGAATCCTTCCCAGGATCACCCATTTATTCCTTTGGAATTGTGGGTGTTTCCTTGAATGAAAACTCTCCCAGCATAAGGACACACCTCTGAATTCAGGTTTACTCCAGGTCACAGACAAAGGTCATTTATCATGGTAGTGTCAATTCTATTCAAGTTTACAGAGATATGCATTTCCTTTGTTCTAATCAAGTCTGGCCCAGCAGGGGGTGGCTCCCCAAAAGGCAGAGACAAAAGTTTCCTTTCCTGTGAGGACCAGTCTCCTCTAGTATGCAAATTGACAGTCATGACTTAATCATCTCTTTAGAAGGTTGGGTTGGGGTGAGGCAGGCAGAATGCTGATTAGTGTAGTTTGATTAGATCTAGCTGCAGGCTACATAAAAATCACAAGTACATTGTTTTCATAACATTAAGCATGGTTTTAACTTTATCTTCAACAGTATCTACATTTTTAGAAGCCTTGTTTACTGTATTAATATATGTGCTTAACTGACAAACTGTGTCTAAGCAATAGAAAAAAAAACAGTGAAAAAGCTCCACCAGATGGCTTCTGTTATAGTGAAAGACAGTGGAGTAAACTCACACACTGGAGGAGCAGAGAAATCTGCATGTCCTTTCACAGCACAGGAATAACTCTGCAGGAACAACGTAGTCTGAATATGAGGATGATGTTTCCTCCTGAATTTTCTGCCCGTTCTTGTACCAGATGTAGGATGGACGATCAGGTAGATGACAAGTGCTTTGACAAAACTGCTGAGCCCAGGTAAAATCCGATCTTCTCACCTGCACCCGGAGATCTGGATCTGTGAAGAAGGAGCAAACTGTCAGCATTCACAAACGTGCAAATACACAATAATTAATAGTAGGATGCACAATATATTGTTTTTTATCGTCAGCACAATATCAGCTTGTGCAATAAAAATATCGCAAAAGGCTGCAACATATTGCGAAAGGGCTGTGACTTATTGTGAAAGGCTGTGACATATTGTGAAAGGCTGCAACTTATCGCGAAAGGATGTGACATATGAAAAGACTGTGACATCGCAAAATGCTGCGGCATATAGTGAAAGGGCTGCGACATCGCGAAAGTCTGCGACATATCGCGAAAGGCTGTGACTAATCGCAAAAAGGCTGTGACATATCGTGAAAATGGGTGCGACATATCGCGAAAGGCTTGTGACATATCGCGAAAGGCTGCGACTTATCACAAAAGGCCGCAACATATCACGAAAAGGCGCAACATATCGCGACAGCAATGCACATATTTTTTTTAGTGGAGTTTGTTTCTTGAAAAAGAATATCGGTAGAAAACTGCACTTTAAAATGTAACTGACTTTTTTTTACGGTGCCTTTTATATTCAATTCAATGTTCAATTTGTTCAATAAAAGAATGTTGGAAATTATTTCCTTTCATTTGTTTTAAATTCAACAAGCAATTATTTTAGCAGAATACCGAAAGCAGCTTAACGGGTTACACTTTAATATCCTAATAGCCCTTTAATTATTAACATATCCTAGATGGTAAACATTTGAAATTAAAAAATGTTACCTGTGACAGATAAAGTGACTCCCGGTGAACCTTTGAATCTCCCGACTCGTCTGTGTTTGAACCTGAACTTGTACTCAGCAGAGTCGCTCTCTCTCAGGTCTGTGATTCTTAAAGTGCAGGTCGTCGTATCACAGTAATACTTCACACAACCTGCGTACTCAGAGTCTGTTCTCAGATCCACAGGTCCGTCTTCCTGCATTTCAGTAAACCATAATATGTTCTCCACTGGGACAGGACGTCTTTTTACTGTGGATGGCTGTCTGCAGGTGCAGCGTATGTCCACTGTTGATCCTCTCACGGCACACATCTGAGCAGAAATGTAAGTCACCCCATTCCTGCTTTGTGCCACTGTAACACAGAACATTACAAAAGCATCAGAAACCACAATTCACAATATGTAACATAAGATGAAGTCTGATTTGGGGGAAAGATAACATCAGCAAGCAAAAATACAGAAAAGGTGTTCTATTTTACAGACTGTAAAGGAACAAACAAGGGAAGATACAGATGCTTTTTATATAAATACTGGTGCACTGAGGCAGGACATCATACAGGCTGAAGGTGTAGGGATGGATCTTGATTGCATTGGACATGCAAACTCTAATACAGTTTGACTGACCATGATTAAATGTCATACTAGTCATTCTTAGAAAGGTGTGGTCTGTTTTGCTTGGTTCATTTCCTCTCTGTGGACTGCAGATAAACATAGAGGCACACTGAGTCATGGCTGGGCAATTATCCACAGCTAGAGATAATAAGATAGCTAACAAAAACAAAAAGATAACTATACAAAAGAGATATCTTAGCATAGACAAAAACATTTCCTGTTGAGCTAGAAAGCAGAATGGGGATTTCCATTGTCATAAAAGTATTTTACCAGTACAAACTATATTCTTTTTTTTTATACCTCAAAGATACAGGCAGTGACTTGAATTTGAATTTTAAAAGCAAGAAACTGTTTGGTCTCGGGTTAGGCTGACCATCTCGACACACAACAACTAATGTGTACTGCTGGATATGTCCTATCAGCATTGTTCATGACAGACCATTGAGCTAAGATTTAGCTGGCATGTTGGCAAATGCTACCATTGTTAATATCATAACACGCTTAGCCTTAAAGATAGCATACCATACTAAAACTATATCAAAAATACAGGCAGCTTTTAAAGCAAGCAGAAATGCGAGGCTGTTTTTAGTAACATTTGATGTTTATGAAGAATTTTGTAAAATTCTGCTGTTTTCACATCATATGGAAGTTGCTGTATTACTGGTTTCTTACAGAATGACAAGTGAATGTTTGGAGTGTTTTAAAGGTCTGTAACGAACTGCATCTCATAACACATTATTTCTAGAACAGTCGTAAACTGAGAGTTCAAACCAACCTTCCTCTGAATTTCTTCGAGTCAACTGAATGAATGTGATAAATTCACTAAAATGTAAATGTACAGTACCTGTCATGGAGAGAAAGAGGACAAAACATCCACTCGTTGCTGCTGTTAAACCCATAGCAGCTCTTCTCATCTCTCTGTTTGTTAAAACACACCATCAGGTAGATCTTGTACGGGACACATAATGTGCATCTACAGTATGTCAACTTCAGAAGGATGTGGTCTGTCACGGCTTTCTTCCGTTTCACATAATTGAATTAAAACTAAAACTTAAGAATACTTTTTTGAGCCTGTAAGCAAATGCACTGCTCATATTGTGTATATACCCCAGCCTAACAATAATGGAGGGAACTATTTGAAGACATGTTTTTTTTCTTGGGTACCTATTGTCACAGTTCAGATTAAATGTAGTAGCATGCCATCAGTCCCAAACAGGGCCAATTATGTATAGAATAGGACTGGGTTAAATCATCTGGCGAGACATCGGGGCTATTTGAACGATCTAAGCGCCCGGCGTGGGCGCCTGGCGCATGTGCGTTTAGGGCGTGTCCAAATCCACTTTTGCTAGTTTAATGGCGGAAAAAAGTGTCAGTGCGCCGGGCGCATGGTTCAAAAGGGTTGTACTTAGTGTCTTCATTAATTCATACGTGTGTTTTGGGCGTAACATGCAAATAAACCAATCAGACTGTCATCTCCCATTCCAGCCCGGCCTCACGGCAGTTCGTGTAAGTGTGACGTTATTTTAATCTATTGATTCAATAGATTAAAATAATGTGTTCACGGAGACGTTTCTGTCGGTTTTTACGTGGTGGCCAGCACGAAAATGTGAAGTAATGTATTTCAATGGGAAGCATATTTCGTGGCCACAGCACAAAGATGGTAGGGAGTAATACAAAAAGCCGAAAATCCGCATAGGGACGTTGGTCAGGGTGGTGGATGGGTCAAACAACACAGGACATTCACCCGGGCGAGCGGGGATCGCGTCCCGTGCTTTGTTTCCTGGGGATAGTGGCGCTTTGTTTCCTGGGGATGGCGTGCCCGCGTGTGGCATTTTGTCCAGCGTGTTACTTTGGCGCGTCCCCCGTGGCTGTCTCCCGGCGTGTAAGGCACCCGCTTTCCCCGTAAGGTTTTTCCTAAACCCAACCTCCGCCATCCCATTATTGTGGCGCGTCCCCAGCGGGCCACCTCGCGGGCGCCTCCATGCTTATGGAGCGTCCTTTTCGGCCGTCTCCCGGCGTCCTTTCCCCGAGAAAATAACGTGACATTTACCCTTTAAAAGCCAGGCGCGTTTGTACCTTGGCGCATTGCTGTTATGATGGCGGATTTGCACCGTAATATTTTTATTTGTAATATTTTTATTTGTAATATTTTGCATGTTTGTGTGCTACTGCGCGTCCCTGTGTGTGTAACAAGCATAGTGTGTACGCTGTGCATAAGCCTAGGCACTTTTTGAATTTTAAATAACAATGAAATGCTGCGCTGTTGACTTTAGACCAGGTTTTTGTTGGTCAATGGCACGATCACTTCCCGCTGCCTCAAGATAGCAATACGCCAAGAATGCACCTGAACACACCTCCCTGTGGAGCCAGCACGCCGCTGCAAAGATGGCGCAGTGCATTTTGCTTTATTTAAGCGGCAGGCGCTGGACGGTCTTAAAACGCATTTGAATTGGGCTTTGCATCGGGCTTTGCGCCGTGCTGCGCCAGGTGCAAGATAGGGCATGGGAAGATACAATGGCCACAATTTTAGATTTTTCAGATTTACAGTCCACCTTGAAATTATACTATTCAACAATTTAATTAAATGTTATGTATAGTGTCAAATCATAACCTAATTTGTTTGTGGAGGTTCTCAGTCATCCAGGTCGTGATAGTTCTCTAAAAGCAAAGGCAACATTTGAATTCTTATCATTTCTAATGTGTTAGTTGGGATTTGAAAGAGTTAACTGGTTGAAGGTGTTGAGTGAACACGAAGACATTTCAATGTGTTAAATTAAGTTGATTTATTGTTTTTTTTTCCAAATAGTTAACATACATTTGAAATGCTCTTTAAAAAATATGAAAAATAACTCTTAACTTTAATGTAATCCAAGAGTGGTGTTAAAGAGATAATGTTTGTCACTGAGCTTTGAGTGTTTCCGATGTGGTTCAACCAAACGTATTCGTCCAAGTAAATCCTGTTGATGACAGATGACTGATACTTCTCACAGAGCAGAGATCTCCACGCAGAAACCTTATAGGATCCAAATGGAGCCAAGAGACTCTTAGCGACGCTTCCAATGATTCCTTCTAAGACTTCCTTACATCAGAAGTTTTGCGTTATCATGTGAATTGATTCTGCGTCTTTCTGAAGTTAGGGCTCTTGACGTTCTAACCTCATCGTGTCAGAGACTTTGGCTATCACATACATACCATACCTGACTCTCTCTTTCTCACACACACACGTTCACGTGTCCACTCCACAACATATAATATAATATTAAGACTTTTACTGCAAAGTAAATAGAATATAGCATGAAATATCACCTGTTCATACCAGACATTAATTAAGTAAAATGAGACTTTAGCTGTTCAAGTTAGACAAATTACGTGGACATGAGAAATACATCAGAGCATACCAACTGATTTAACTTGTATTTGCACTCATTACTGATCAATAAAAACTTCATTCTGAAGAATGAACACAAAAAGAGTTTGTTTAAAGCTGAAATCAAAAGCTACACCTGCACACTATCGCCCTCTGCAGCAGTGAGAGGGAACTGGCATGATGTTCAGACTACAATACATGCAATACAATACAATTCATTCAATACAAATGAACAACTAGCAAAGTTTGACAGAGCTGAGCTAATGTTTTTCAATGTGTAAAAATATAATATTTAAGATCTACTGTACATGCTGTGGAATAGTTGGACTTTACTGGCTTTCTCTGCCAGGACAGGTGTGATGTGAAAGGGTGAACAATATTTCTTAAAAGTCATTTACTACATAAAATATCACTTTGCATACCAAGTCAAATCCTGAACTGAGTTCAGTTATGTTATGTACCTGCACAGGTACAAATAAAGCTGCATTCTTCTCAAATCTTCTGCTACCTGCTGCTTCTAAAAAACTGAGAATAAAAACGTTTGGAGTTAAAGACTTCTTTTTCTTTTCCTCCATGTGAGTCTCCCTCTGGTTTGACTGCATGTGAAGAAAACCACATAAAGTTTTGGTTAGTTATTTCTCAGAAATAGTTTTGAGTTTGTTGATTTATCTAGAAATTGAGATAGACAGTCATTAGATAAACAGTACTGTACCGTAACAAAAATTTAAAGTGACGCAAAATCTTCTCACATTGTAGACAAAATATTATTTCTTCTCAGTTTGTGAAGGAATGGGCCTGCTAGGAATTTACATTTTGGTAAACGGTGCCAGGATTGTGTTAACGCTGACAAAATTGTGCTTGGGTTTAAGTTTTGCCCAGTTTTTATGGAAAGAATGGCCCAAAGACATTTACTCATGTGTAAAATAATAAGTAAGGGTTTAATGTTCTAATGTTTTATACTTACACTGGACATCTATGAATTGAGATGTAGAGTTGATGTGTCCGTGTTGATTCTCAGACTTGCAGTAGTAGTTCCCGCTGTCCTCAGAGCTGATGGAGGTGAAATGGTAGATGCCATGTTGTCCATGAGGCAGTGTTTGGTTCTCCTTGTACCAGGTGTAGTTAGCTGCTGGGTTAGCATCACTGCTACAGCTCAGATTCACTGAACTGCCCTCCACTATCTCAGCAGAGGGACTCACTGACACAGAGGGAAGCTTTGGACCATCTGGAGGAGATGTGTTAACAGAGATTACTCTAGGTTAAAGGTGACTCACTGCAGAGGAACACATGGTATTTAAATTACTAACTCTGTGTAGCTCTGTGTAGTCTATCAGCATTTTAGACTTTGAAGGTGGTCTGACTACATTGATTTGTGATGGTTTGAGTCCTAAAACTGCACAAAACCCCTAAAATCTCCTGGAGCTGCTCAGTGAATATCAGAAGACTGTGAATGGGAAGCAAGAGCTAGAGCTGAAGAAAGTAGTTATGATCAGTAATATATTTACCTGCAAAGACTGGACAGATTTAAGCTTTTTATTTTTAAATAAACTGTTTCGCTCACATTTCACAATAATAGCGACTATGTTAGGTTTATTCCTCCCCAGCTCATTCTCAGCTGTACAGTAATACTGTCCAGAGTCAGAGGACCGGATGGAGCTGAAGACGAGATGTGGTTCTTCACTGAGACGTTGAAGGTCTGGATTTCCATTCTCCTTGTACCAGGTGTAGTTAGCTGCTGGGTTAGCATCACTGCTACAGGTCAGAGTCACTGAACTGCCCTCCACTATCTCAGCAGAGGGACTCACTGACACAGAGGGAAGCTTTGGACCATCTGGAGGAGATCTGTTAACAGAGATTACTCTAGGTTAAAGGTGACTCACTGCAGAAGAACACATGGTATTTAAATTACTGACGGTGAATAGTTGTGTCTGTTGCATCATTAACTATACACGTGTTATCTTTACAAGACTGAACATAAATATTCAGTCTTGTTTGTGTTCAGATGCTGTTTTAGCTTTGTTGTTACAGTTTGCAGATGTTACCGGCCAGTTTCATATTATTTGATCAAGTCCCTGTGGTTATAGTAGCAGTCATGTTGTGCATTCTGTTGAGTCAGTATCTGTTCTCTGTGAGATGACAATAAATGTGTATATAATCAAATGGTTTTCAGAGTTATCCTTACTAACATAAATCCTGTCATGAATACATCTTCAGAAACTCCATTTTAAAGTTTAAAATCAAACTTACAAGCTTACAGTATGGATTCTGTTTCAGTCCAAAACTGTTCAATTAACTGCAGTTTAGAGCTTTTGGCCATGACATCATAAATCATCAAGTAATGGAGCATCTCAATAACAGAATTATTAAACATAAAATGAAGCAACAGCATATTTTACATTTCAAATCATCCTGAAATAATAATAGGAAAATATTTTGAAATGTAACATCAGAACATAAAGTATATCTGAATATTTCTACTACTGGAGTGATTTTTGTTTCTATGAATAATCCTGCTGCACCTACATTAAGAATCAGAAGACTCCAGTGAGATTACGGCTGAAATTGTCATTGTATTGTAATGTCAGTGTGTTTGTGTCCTGACACAGTAAACTCACACACTGAAGGAGAGGGGAACTTCTCATGTCCTTTCAACGCACAGGAGAAGACGTCTGTGGGATTAAACCAGGTTCTATAAGTAGATGTCTCCACCCAGGTAATGGACGTAGGAGAGACCACCAGCTGTACTGCAGCTGCTGTGACACTTCAGCTCTGCATAGGTCTGAGACTGATAGACTCTGATCACCTCAACCTGCAGAGCTGGATATGAGAACAAAAATCTATATTTTATCACAGGTTCTAAAAAAAAATAAAGATTTACATACACATCAGCACAACAGTTACAAATCCTAGAAGTAGTAATGAGCATTAGTATTTATTTAATATTATTTATATATATTATTATTTAAGTAATAATGTTCAGTGTTTTTAAATGTACTGTGTTGGTGTATTTGGAAGTATTTAACATATTAATTAAAATATTACCTGTGACAGACAAAGTGACTCCAGGTGAACCGGTATATCTTCCACCTTCTTGGTTTGTTGTGAACATTAACTTGTACACAGCTGAGTCTCTCTCTCTCAGGTCTGAGATTATCAGACTACAGTCCTTGTTATTATAACTGTACTGCACACGACCTGAATATTCTGAGTCGGTTGTCAGATCTACAGGTTCATGATTATTCATTTTAGTAAACCATAATGTTCTCTCAACTCTAGTAACACTGCTTTTCCATCTGTATGGGTATCTGTAGCTGCAGCGTATGTTGACTGTTGATCCTTTAACAGCACAGATCTGAGTAGAGGTGTAAGTCACTCCCCAGCCATCCTGACCCTGTATCACTGTAACACAGAGAACATCAGGAGGCACAATCAGACTCAGAACTACATCAGGAGACAGACTTACATGTAGTGGACCAACTTTAGACTGTTTTACTGCAGTTTTATCTTAACTAGAACTGAGTTTAAGACTTATTCTGCACTACACAGCTTTTTTTTTTTATATATACCTTATCAATGGAATTCCATTGCTAGGCAACAGACTGGCCCCTTGTTACCTTCCTGTCAGCTGATGTCACTGCAACAGGTAATCAACTTGGGGCGATTCAGGATGTTTATGTTTATATCTGTGAAATGGTCTATATTTGTACTTCTTTGTTGGGGACTTCCTATGTCTGTTTTTATAAATGGATATATAAATCAAGTATTAATGTTATTTCTGGTTTATGCTAAAGTGAACAGAGGAATGTAGAAATATGCATATCATTCAGTTTTACATGAGAATTTATAATGCTAAGGAACAGTCACAGCTGAACACATGATCTCTGCTCTGCAGTTAAATTTTAGCTTGAATTGATTTATTTAATGAAAGTATGCTAGATTAATTACTGTGTATGTCATTAGCAATGGCCAATGTTGTGTAAAAAAGATACACAAAACAATTTATTTCAACATTTAGTTTTTATAAGGCTTTGCCATAAAGGTAAAATGTGCATTCCATGCAAACAACATCACAGTCTCCTAGTGCTCATCTACTGTGCATAGTGGCATGACTACAGTTACCTTTCTTTGGTCTTGCTCATCCAAGATTGTCTGGTGGAATGGAGACAGAGGCACCACTGTACAGTTTTCTAAGAGAAGTCTTTCTGCTGACAACAAAACACTGTGCTTCACATAAAGCATATCAGCTTTGTCATTGCATGACAAAGTCCCAACCATTTGTCTTCTTAAAATACTGGCAAATTCAGCACCATATTCTGCTGAAATGGCCTCATAATCTGGACTTCAATTGTCCTATTGTTATTAAACTTTCCCAGTATTCCATTAAAACTCATTGTAATTCACCTCCACACCAGTCTGTGCGCTGTTCGCGCCCTGCTGGTTAATCTGCCTCCTCTTTGTCTTTCTCAATCACTCTGCCCCTCCCCCCGCCCTCATTGCTTTGATTTGAAAAATAGTGGAGGGAGATGAGTCCTCCAAGAGTTAGAGCAAAAGATTCCAAAGTATGGGAGTATGTCAGGCCAACTGGTAAAAGAGTTGTCTGTACACTCTGTAAAACTTCACATGCTTATCACGGAATTACAACCACCTAAAAAGGAAACACGCAGGAGTTGTTCGTTTTTATTTTGTTCCTCCATGTCACCTCCGGGGCTCCGTAAAGATGCGCCCACAGAACGTAAGTATATGATTATTAATGAAATGATGAGCTAGTCTGTACAGTTTATTAACTCTTGAGAAGTACAACGACTGTCTTTTGATGTTAACCAGGCTACTTAGACTTTGGCAGTAATGTTTTAAACCCCACCATGCACGCAAGTTTAAACGTGAGCAACACAGCTGTGTGCCTGCTTTCAGCGCAATTCATTATTAGGCAGAGCTAATAAGCGGGACCACTGTAAGTTGCTTTATAAAAGTGTGGTTTTTTTGGTCTTGTAATCTACAGGAAGCAGTACGCCGTCTTCACATCCATCCATCCATCCATCTTCATCCGCTTATCCGGGGTCGGGTCGCGGGGATAGCAGCTCCAGCAGGGGACCCCAAACTTCCCTTTCCCGGGCCACATTAACCAGCTCCGACTGGGGGATCCCGAGGCGTTCCCAGGCCAGGTTAGAGATATAATCCCTCCACCTAGTCCTGGGTCTCCCCCGAGGCCTCCTCCCAGCTGGACGTGCCTGGAACACCTCCCTAGGGAGGCGCCCAGGGGGCATCCTTACCAGATGCCCGAACCACCTCAACTGGCTCCTTTCGACGCAAAGGAGCAGCGGCTCTACTCCGAGCTCCTCACGGATAACTGAGCTTCTCACCCTATCTCTAAGGGAGACGCCAGCTACCCTCCTGAGGAAACCCATTTCGGCCACTTGTACCCTGGATCTTGTTCTTTCGGTCATGACCCAGCCTTCATGACCATAGGTGAGGGTAGGAACAAAAACTGACCAGTAGATTGAGAGCTTTGCCTTCTGGCTCAGCTCTCTTTTCAGTCTAACGGTGCGATAAATTGAATGTAATACCGCACCTGCTGTGCCGATTCTCCGACCAATCTCCCGCTCCATTATCCCCTCACTCGCGAACAAGACCCCAAGGTACTTGAACTCCTTCACTTGGGGTAAGGACTCATTCCCTACCTGGAGAAGGCACTCCATCGGTTTCCTGCTGAGAACCATGGCCTCCGATTTAGAGGTGCTGATCCTCATCCCAGCCGCTTCACACTCGGCTGCGAACCGATCCAGTGAGTGCTGAAGGTCACAGGCCGATGATGCCATCAGGACCACATCATCTGCAAAAAGCAGCGATGAGATCCCCAGCCCACCGAACTGCAACCCCTCTCCACCCCGACTACGCCTCGATATCCTGTCCATAAATACTACAAACAGGATTGGTGACAAAGCGCAGCCCTGGCGGAGGCCAACTCTCACCTGAAACGAGTCCGACTTACTGCCGAGAACCCGGACACAGCTCTCGCTTTGGTCGTACAGAGATTGGATGGCCCTGAGAAGGGACCCCCTCACCCCGTACTCCGCAGCACCTCCCACAGTATCTCCCGGGGCACCCGGTCATACGCCTTCTCCAGATCCACAAAACACATGTAGACTGGTTGGGCATACTCCCAGGCTCCCTCCAGGATCCTTGCGAGAGTAAAGATCTGGTCCGTTGTTCCACGACCAGGACGGAATCCGCATTGTTCCTCTTCAACCTGAGATTCGACTATCGACCGAACCCTCCTTTCCAGCACCTTCGAGTAGACTTTACCGGGAGGCTGAGAAGTGTGATACCCCTGTAATTGGCACACACCCTCTGGTCCCCCTTTTTTAAAAAGGGGAACCACCACCCCGGTCTGCCACTCCTTAGGCACCGTCCCAGACTTCCACGCAATGTTGAAGAGGCGTGTCAACCAAGACAACCCCTCCACACCCAGAGCTTTAAGCATTTCTGGACGGATCTCATCAATTCCTGGGGCTTTGCCACTGTGGAGTTGTTTAACTACCTCAGCAACCTCCACCAGGGAAATTGATGCCAATCCCCCCTCATCCTCCAGCTCTGCCTCTACCATAGAGGGCGATTAGTCGGATTTAGGAGTTCCTCAAAGTGCTCCTTCCACCGCCCTATTACCTCCTCAGTTGAGGTCAACAGCGTCCCCATCCTTACTGTACACAGCTTGGATGGTTCCCCGCTTCCCCTCCTGAGGTGGCGAACGGTTTTCCAGAAGCACCTTGGTGCCGACCGAAAGTCCTTCTCCATGTCTTCTCCGAACTTCTCCCACACACGCTGCTTTGCCTCTTTCACGGCAGAGGCTGCAGCCCTTCGGGCCCTTCGGTACCTTGCAACTGCCTCCGGAGTCGCTCTGGGATAACATATCCCGGAAAGACTCCTTCTTCAGTCGGACGGCTTCCCTGACCACCGGTGTCCACCACGGTGTTCGTGGGTTACCGCCCCTTGAGGCACCTAAGACCCTAAGACCACAGCTCCTCACCGCAGCTTCAGCAATGGAAACTTTGAACATTGTCCACTCGGGTTCAATGCCCCCCAGCCTCCACAGGGATGCACGAAAAGCTCCGCCGGAGGTGTGAGTTGAAAGTCTGTCGGACAGGGGCCTCCTCCAGACGTTCCCAATTTACCCGCACTACCCGTTTGGGCTTACCAGGTCTGTCCAGAGTCTTCCCCCACCCCCTGACCCAACTCACCACCAGATGGTGATCGGTTGACAGCTCCGCCCCTCTCTTCACCCGAGTGTCCAAAACATATGGCCTCAGATCAGATGAAACGATTATAAAATCGATCATTGACCTTTGGCCTAGGGTGCTCTGGTACCAAGTACACTTATGAGCATCCCTATGTTCGAACATGGTGTTCGTTATTGACAATCCATGACTAGCACAGAAGTCCAACAACAAACAACCACTCTGGTTTAGATCAGGGAGGCCGTTCCTCCCAATCACGCCTCTCCATGTGTCTCCATCATTACCCACGTGCGCGTTGAAGTCCCCCAGCAGAACTATGGAGTCCCCAACTGGAGCCCCATGCAGGACTCCACTCAAGGTCTCCAAGAAGGCCGAATACTCTGAACTCTTGTTTGGTGCATATGCACAAACAACAGTCAGAGTTTTCCCCCCCACAACCCGCAGGCGTAGGGAGGCAACCCTCTCGTCCACCGGGTTAAACTCCAACGTAGCGGTGCTCAGCCGGGGGCTTGTGAGTATCCCCACACCCGCCCGGCGCCTCACACCCTGGGCAACTCCGGAGAAGAAAAGAGTCCAAACCCTATCCAGGAGTATGGTTCCAGAACCAAGACTGTGCGTAGAGGTAAGCCCCACCAGATCTAACCGGTAGCGCTCCACCTCCCGCACAAGTTCCGGCTCCTTCCGCCACAGAGAGGTGACATTCCACGTCCCCAGAGCCAGCCTCTGCTGCCCGGGTCTGGTCCGTCGAGGCCCCTGACCTTCACTGCCACCCATGTGGCAGCGCACCCGACCCCAGCGGTTCCTCCCACAGGTGGTGGGCCCATGGGATGGAGGGATGTCCGCCACGTAGCTTTTTCGGGCTGTGCCCGACCGGGCTCCGTGGCAAACCCGGCCACCAGACGCTCGCTGACGAGCCCTCCATCTGGGCCTGGCTCCAGACGGGGGCCCCGGGCTTCCTCCGGGCAGGGTCACTTCATCCCTTCCTCGATTTTTCATAGGATTTTTGTCGTCTTCACAACTCGGAGCAAATTGTAGGCGCTACAAACCGGAGCACGGGTAAGATTTAAAGAATATGCTTTCATTCTGCTGTATAAGGAAATAGATACGTTAATAGACCGATCGTAACCGTTTTCACAGATTCACAGATTAACCTCGTCTCATAGCGAGGCCGTGACCTATTTGCTTGGAACAAGTCCAGATTTACATGATGTTGATAATAACGGCATTGTGTGTAAGTAACTTTTCCTGTTTTCTCATTCCTTGTTTAATTTTACTGTGACTTATAAATGTTTTTTTTGTATTCATACCACTCTCATTTAATTGTTTTCCAGCTGCCTGTAATTACGAGACAGTAAGCAGGAGCTTCAGATAGAAACTTGCATCGCAGGCGGAAGCTGTGAAGAGTTCAGCTCAGAGTCCAGCGAGAAGAAAGAGGGTAAGATTAGATCCGTCTTGGTCAATGTGACTATTTTTAATTAATTAATAGATGTGTTGTGTCCATACGCAGTGCATCGAACAGTACTGATTGTCTTTATTGATTGTTTTTACAGCTGCTGGAAGCGAGACAGAGTGTGCTGGATGGATTGTGCGTCCTTTTCGCAGCCAGCAGAAGTAGGCCCTACAGGATAACGCACCACAGACGTCTGCAAAACGGACCGAATTAAGACAGAATGCCGCCAGTTACATTTTTTACCAGTTTACCATTTGTTGTGTAGGCTGTGTGTGTTGTGTGCTAATAAAGCTCTTTTTTTGAATAAACATCACGTTCCTGGCAAATTTTCCTTTCCTCAATAAATTCATGTTCTTGATGGTCATATAGTGTAGTCCATAGCATAATAATGACATGAATATACAACATAATAACATATATATATATATATATATATATATATATATATATATGGTCAGAAGTGATTTTACTTGTTTAAAAGTAGTGGCTTCAGCCAATACTGAGTGAGGAAATTCAAGCCAGGCCAGACATTCTCTGGACAGGCGTGGTGTCACTGCTATTCATATGCTAATTCCAGTCATTAGCACCTCCGCGGGAGCTCTCCACATACGTCATTGGTTCGTTTCCGACAATATGTGGCACAGACGAATGCGACGTTCACAGCCTGTAAGTTCTCGTTAACTGCCGAAAATTAGGGAGATTTGCAGCATGAAAACTGAACGCTGCGTCCCCCTGTTTAGTTCTGACTCTGGGGACAACAAGCAGACCTGTCCCAGACGACCTGAGAGGTCTGGGTGGTTCATAGTGTAGTAGCAGATCAGAAATGTATTTTGGCCCTAAACCGTTTAGTGATTTATAAACCAGCAAAAGTATTTTGAAATCTATTTTTTGGGGCACTGGAAGCCAGTGTAAAGACTTCAGAACTGGAGTGATGTGATCCACTTTCTTGGTGTTAGTGAGGACTTGAGCAGCAGCATTCTGAATCAGCTGCAGCTGTCTGATAGATTTTTTAGGGAGACCTGTAAAGACATCGTTACAGTAGTCAAGTCTACTGAAGATAAAAGCATGGACAAGTTTTTACAAATCCTGCTGAGACATAAGTACTTTAACCCTTGATATATTCTTAAGGTGATAATAGGCTGACTTTGTAATTGTCTTAATGTGGCTGTTAAAATTCAGGTCTGAGTCCATGACTACACCAAGATTTCTGGCTTTGTCTGTTGTTTTTAACATTGTCGTTGTCAAAAACAACTACCTCAGTTTTTTCTTCATTTAATTTAAGAAAGTTCTGGCACATCCAGTCGTTAATTTGCTCAATGCACTTAGTCAGTTTTTGTATTGGACTATAGTCCCCTGGCGATAAGGTTATGTAAATGTGTGTGTCGTCCGCATAACTATGATAACTTATTTTGTTGTTTTCCATAATCTGAGCCAATGAAAGCATGTAGATGTTAAACAGGAGAGGCCCCAGAACGGAGCCTTGGGGAACTCCGCACGTCATATTTGTATGCTCAGATGTATAATTCCCTATAGACACAAAGTAGTCCCTATTCTTTAAATAACACTCAAACCACTTTAGTACTGAGACAGAAATGCCAACCCAGTTTTCCAATCGGTCTAGTAATATGTCATGGTCGACCGTATCAAATGCAGCACTGAGATCAAGTAATACCAAGACTGAAATTTTGCCACTATCTGTGTTTAAGTGGATGTCATTAAAGACTTTAACAAGAGCTGTCTCAGTGCTGTGGTGTGGTCGAAAACCCGACTGGAAGGCATCAAAACGGTTGTTTAGTGACAAGAAAAGGGTGAGTTGTTGAGAAACCGTTTTTTCAATGATTTTACTTAAAAATGGAAGGTTTGATATTGGCCTATAGTTGCTCATTAGTGACGTGTCTAGATTGTTCTTTTTTAAGAGTGGCTTAATGACTGCAGTTTTCAGGGCCTGTGGGAAGATACCTGAGAAAAGAGATGTGTTTACAATCTGTAGGAGATCAGTAGCCAAACAATTGGAAACATTTTTGAAAAGGCCCGTTGGTAGAATATCAAGGCAGCAGGAGGAGGTCTTCAGATGTTGTATAATGTCCTCCAGGTTTTTACGGTTGATCGTATGAAATTGGGTCATATTGGCATATGTTTTGCCTGGACACTGTGACAATACATACCCTGTACTCGATATGGAAGCACTGATTGTTTAATTTTCAGAATTTTGTCTTTGAAAAAGGTGGCAAACTCATTGCAGGCCTCGGTAGATAAAAGTTCAGATGCTACTGGTACTGGAGGGTTTGTTAACCTATCGACAGTAGCAAACAAAGCATGTGAGTTATTATTGTTTTTGGCAATAATGTCCGAGAAGAAGGACCGCCTTGCATTTCTCAGTTCCAAATTATAAACACAAAGTCTCTCTTTATAGGTGTTGTAGTGGACCTGGAGATTAGTTTTTCGCCACCTGCGTTCTGCTTTTCGACACTCTCTTTTTTCTGTTCTTACCAGTATGGCATTTCTCCATGGAGATCTTTTCTTATCAGAGACAGTTTTTACCTTAATGGGAGCAATGGCATCAATAACATTTGTAATTTTACAATTGAAATTGTCTACAAGCTCAGTGACTGAGACCCCTGAGAGGGCGGGTGTGGAGGAGAGAAGCTGAATGAATGTTTCACTGGTGTTGTCAGTGATATACCGTTTTCTTATTAACTTTGTTTGGACACTTTTGTGCATAGGGGCCATTAAAGAAAACACAGGAATGATCAGAGAGAGCAGCATCAGTCACGACAACCTTGGAAATGTTCAAACCCTTGGAGATAATCAAGTCCAGAGTGTGCCCCTTGTTGTGTGTGGGCTCCGTCACATGCTGAGTCAGTCCATAGTTCTCAAAAATACAACACAGTTCTTTGGTCCCTCTATCCTGGGGATTGTCAACATGAATGTTGAAATCACCAGCAATAACTACACAGTCAAAGTTAATACAGATTATAGACAGCAGTTCACTAAAGTCGTCAAAGAAGGATGCACAGTATTTAGGTGGCCTGTAGATAATTAGAAATATAGGTCGAGACGGGGACCTTAGCTGAAGAGCCATATATTCAAAAGAAGCAAAGTTTCCATAAGATATTTGAGTACATTGGAATGAGTCATTAAACAAAATGGCGACTCCACCTCCTTTCTTATTCGCTCTATTCTCACTCATAACATTGAAGTTAGTGGGAGCTGACTCTATAAGAACAGCATCACTGTTATTATAGTCTAACCAGGTTTCAGTTAAAAACATGAAGTCAAGATTGTGCTTAATAATAAAAGCATTGATTACAACAGATTTTACCGCCAAAGACCTGACGTTAAGTAAGGCTAGTGTTAGTGTGTTAAAATAATTATCTGTCTCGTTTTTTGGGACAGGCTGTGGCTGACAAAAAATGGACGTTAAATTTGCTAAGTTTGTAGTTAAGTGCTTCTTTTTCTTACTTAGCGGATTCACCATTCTTTTTCTATTACCTATCACAACATAGATTGAGGAAGAATTTAATACACAGGGCCCAGGCTTGTCCTGGAAAGAGTCATGAGTGCCACTAGACATGCAGCCTGGGCCCAGCACATATCAGTTAAAGCTTGTTGCATTTTGTACACAAGCATACTTATCAGTCTGGTGAGAAAGAGTTAGCTGCTGTCCTTGAGGGGGCAGAGGTGCCTGGCATTTTACTTTCAGCGGTTCAGTCAACACAGGGTCACTTTGATGCTGGGGGCGAATGATGGGAGAAGGTAGTGGGGCAAACTTGATTCCAGCATCTACCAGCTGCTCCATTCGGTCAGTGAACCCCAACATGTGGCAGGGGGAAACAGGGGAGAAGGCGGATGGGGAGAGCAATGGATCCTCAAAGGCGTCAGTGTTGGTAAGGGGGTTTGAGGAGTGTTGGATGGGTGAAAAGGAGGGTTGAGATTTCTCGTCTCCGTTCTGTGGTCCTCCATAAGCAAAGTTTCCATGAGATATTTGAGTACATTGGAATGAGTCATTAAACAAAATGGCGACTTCACCTCCTTTCTTATTCACTCTATTCTCACTCATAAAACTGAAGTTAGGAGGAGCTGACTCAATGAGAACAGCAGCAGTGTTATTATGGTCCAACCAGGTTTCAGTTAAAAACATAAAATCAAGATTGTGCTTAATAATAAAAGCATTGATTACAACAGATTTTACCGCCAAAGACCTGACGTTAAGTAAGGCTAGTGTTAGTGTGTTAAAATAATTATCTGTCTCGTTTTTTGGGACAGGCTGTGGCTGACAAAAAATGGACGTTAAATTTGCTAAGTTTGTAGTTAAGTGCTTCTTTTTCTTACTTAGCGGATTCACCATTCTTTTTCTATTACCTATCACAACATAGATTGAGGAAGAATTTAATACACAGGGCCCAGGCTTGTCCTGGAAAGAGTCATGAGTACCACTGGGCGTGCAGCCTGGACCCAGCACATATCAGTTAAAGCTTGTTGCATTTTGTACATAAGCATACTTATCAGTCTGGGGAGAAGGAGTTAGCTGCTGTCCTTGAGGGGGCAGAGGTGCCTGGCATTTTACTTTCAGTGGTTGAGTCAAAACGGGGTCAGTTTGATGCTGGAGGCGAATGATGGGAGAAGGAAGTGGGGCAAACTTGATTCCAGCATCTACCAGCTGCTCCATCCGGTCAGTGAACCCCAACATGTGGCAGGGGGAAAGAGGGGAAAGGGTGAGTGGGGAGAGCGATGGATCTTCAGAGGCGTCGGTGTTGGTAAGGGGGTTTGAGGAGTGTTGGACGGGTGAAAAGGGGGGTTGAGATTTATCGTCTCTGCTCTGTGGTCTCCCATGGTCAAATCTTTGCTCAGGTGGGGACTGTGGTGGATCACTGCCGCACTTTGTTGTGTCTTCCTCTTGTTTTGATTCATCTTGTCTCATGTCCTTGGCCCGAGGGAGCAGATGTGCTGATCAGAAATGTATTTTGGCCCTAAACCGTTTAGTGATTTATAAACCAGCAAAAGTATTTTGAAATCTATTTTTTGGGGCACTGGAAGCCAGTGTAAAGACTTCAGAACTGGAGTGATGTGATCCACTTTCTTGGTGTTAGTGAGGACTCGAGCAGCAGCATTCTGAATCAGCTGCAGCTGTCTGATAGATTTTTTAGGGAGACCTGTAAAGACATCGTTACAGTAGTCAAGTCTACTGAAGATAAAAGCATGGACAAGTTTTTACAAATCCTGCTGAGACATAAGTACTTTAACCCTTGATATAGTCTTAAGGCGATAATAGGCTGACTTTGTAATTGTCTTAATGTGGCTGTTAAAATTCAGGTCTGAGTCCATGACTACACCAAGATTTCTGGCTTTGTCTGTTGTTTTTAACATTGTCGTTGTCAAAAACAACTACCTCAGTTTTTTCTTCATTTAATTTAAGAAAGTTCTGGCACATCCAGTCGTTAATTTGTTCAATGCACTTAGTCAGTTTTTGTATTGGACTATAGTCCCCTGGCGATAAGGTTATGTAAATGTGTGTGTCCTCCGCATAACTATGATAACTTATTTTGTTGTTTTCCATAATGTGAGCCAATGAAAGCATGTAGATGTTAAACAGAAGAGGCCCCAGAATGGAGCCTTGAGGAACTCCACACATCATATTTGTATGGTCAGATGCATAATTACCTATAGACACAAAGTAGTCTCTATTCCTTAAGTAGGATTCAAACCAGTTTGGTACTGAGCCAGAAATGCCAACCCAGTTTTCGGTTTATCGGTCTAGTAATATGTCATGGTTGACCGTGTCATATGCAGCACTGAGATCAAGTAATACTAAGACTGTAGTTATGCCACTATCTGTGTTTAAGTTGATGTCATTAAAGACTTTAACAAGAGCCGTCTCAGTGCTGTGGTGTGGTCGAAAACCCAACTGGAAGGCATCAAAACTGTTGTTTAGTGACAAGAAAAGGTTGAGTTGTTGATAAACCATTTTTTCAATGATTATACTTAAAAATGGAAGGTTTGGCACTGTTATTATGGTCCAACCAGGTTTCAGTTAAAAACATAAAATCAAGATTGTGCTTAATAATAAAATCATTGATTAAAACTGATTTTACAGCCAAAGACCTGACGTTAAGTAAGGCTAGTGTTAGTGTGTTAAAATAATTATCTGTCTCGTTTTTTGGGACAGGCTGTAGCTGACAAAAAATGGATGTTAAATTTGCTAAGTTTGCAGTTAAGTGCTTCTTTTTCTTACTTAGCGGATTCACCATTCTTTTTCTATTACCTATCACAACATAGACTGAGGAAGAATTTAATACACAGGGCCCAGGCTTGTCCTGGAAAGAGTCTTGAGTACCACTGGGCGTGCAGTGGTTGAGTCAAAATGGGGTCAGTTTGATGCTGGAGGCGAATGATGGGAGAAGGAAGTTGGGCAAACTTGATTCCAGCATCTACCAGCTGCTCCATCCGGTCAGTGAACCCCAACATGTGGCAGGGGGAAAGAGGGGAAAGGGTGAGTGGGGAGAGCGATGGATCTTCAGAGGCATCAGTGTTAGTAAGGGGGTTTGAGGAGTGTTGGACGGGTGAAAAGGGGGGTTGAGATTTATCGTCTCTGCTCTGTGGTCTCCCATGGTCAAATCTTTGCTCAGGTGGGGACTGTGGTGGATCACTGCCGCACTTTGTTGTGTCTTCCTCTTGTTTTGATTCATCTTGTCTCATGTCCTTGGCCCGAGGGAGCAGATGTGCTGATCAGAAATGTATTTTGGCCCTAAACCGTTTAGTGATTCATAAACCAGCAGAAGTATTTTGAAATCTATTTTTTTGGGGCACTGGAAGCCAGTGTAAAGACTTCAGAACTGGAGTGATGTGATCCACTTTCTTGGTGTTAGTGAGGACTCGAGCAGCAGCATTCTGAATCAGCTGCAGCTGTCTGATAGATTTTTTAGGGAGACCTGTAAAGACATCGTTACAGTAGTCAAGTCTACTGAAGATAAAAGCATGGACAAGTTTTTACAAATCCTGCTGAGACATAAGTACTTTAACCCTTGATATAGTCTTAAGGCGATAATAGGCTGACTTTGTAATTGTCTTAATGTGGCTGTTAAAATTCAGGTCTGAGTCCATGACTACACCAAGATTTCTGGCTTTGTCTGTTGTTTTTAACATTGTCGTTGTCAAAAACAACTACCTCAGTTTTTTCTTCATTTAATTTAAGAAAGTTCTGGCACATCCAGTCGTTAATTTGCTCAATGCACTTAGTCAGTTTTTGTATTGGACTATAGTCCCCTGGCGATAAGGTTATGTAAATGTGTGTGTCGTCCGCATAACTATGATAACTTATTTTGTTGTTTTCCATAATCTGAGCCAATGAAAGCATGTAGATGTTAAACAGAAGAGGCCCCAGAATGGAGCCTTGAGGAACTCCACACATCATATTTGTATGGTCAGATGCATAATTACCTATAGACACAAAGTAGTCTCTATTCCTTAAGTAGGATTCAAACCAGTTTGGTACTGAGCCAGAAATGCCAACCCAGTTTTCGGTTTATCGGTCTAGTAATATGTCATGGTTGACCGTGTCATATGCAGCACTGAGATCAAGTAATACTAAGACTGTAGTTATGCCACTATCTGTGTTTAAGTTGATGTCATTAAAGACTTTAACAAGAGCCGTCTCAGTGCTGTGGTGTGGTCGAAAACCCAACTGGAAGGCATCAAAACTGTTGTTTAGTGACAAGAAAAGGTTGAGTTGTTGATAAACCATTTTTTCAATGATTATACTTAAAAATGGAAGGTTTGGCACTGTTATTATGGTCCAACCAGGTTTCAGTTAAAAAAAATAAAATCAAGATTGTGCTTAATAATAAAATCATTGATTAAAACTGATTTTACAGCCAAAGACCTGACGTTAAGTAAGGCTAGTGTCAGTGTGTTAAAATAATTATCTGTCTCGTTTTTTGGGACAGGCTGTAGCTGACAAAAAATGGACGTTAAATTTGCTAAGTTTGTAGTTAAGTGCTTCTTTTTCTTACTTAGCGGATTCACCATTCTTTTTCTATTACCTATCACAACATAGACTGAGGAAGAATTTAATACACAGGGCCCAGGCTTGTCCTGGAAAGAGTCATGAGTACCACTGGGCGTGCAGTGGTCGAGTCAAAACGGGGTCAGTTTGATGCTGGAGGCGAATGATGGGAGAAGGAAGTTGGGGCAAACTTGATTCCAGCATCTACCAGCTGCTCCATCCGGTCAGTGAACCCCAACATGTGGCAGGGGGAAAGAGGGGAAAGGGTGAGTGGGGAGAGCGATGGATCTTCAGAGGCGTCGGTGTTGGTAAGGGGGTTTGAGGAGTGTTGGACGGGTGAAAAGGGGGGTTGAGATTTCTCGTCTCTGCTTTGTGGTCTCCCATGGTCAAATCTTTGCTCAGGTGGGGACTGTGGTGGATCACTGCCGCACTTTGTTGTGTCTTCCTCTTGTTTTGATTCATCTTGTCTCATGTCCTTGGCCGAGGGAGCAGATGTGTGGCGCAGAAAGTAAAGTAGGCTAGAGGTGAACAGCTTTACTCCTGGCTTGTTAAGGAAAAGGCCATCTGCTTTAAGAAGATGTTAAAATTGTCAATGAACCACAGAGAATGGATGGTACATGCAGATGAAAGCCATTTGTTCAGTGCCAACAGTCTGCTGAATCTCTCAGCTCCTCTTCTGACTGGTGGTATAGGGCCACTGATAAAGACCTCCGCGTTTAGAGAGCTGACTGTGTTCAGCAGATCCATAAATTCATGATTCAGCACTTCAGACTGTTGCTTTACAACATCATGTGACCCTATATGCAGTATAATGTTTTTCACTGTTGGATGTGCTGCCACGATATCCGGGATTCTTTGGGCCAAGTCAGACACTATGTCTTTGGGAAAACAATACATTTTTTACAGCAGAGTCACTCACAATCAGAGTTTGAGGCCCAGTCGTTAGCTTCCCCTGTAGCTTTTTACTTTTGAAATTGCTCTCAGTCCTTACCCTGCTGTGTGACGATGAGACACAATCCAGGTCATCAGATGGATGTCCAGGGTCCTGCTGCAGTGGAGCAAATCTGTTATCCACTTGCATACTTGGTTGTTGGGGAGGCATTTTGTTGCTAATTTCCCCTTTTGCAGCTGTCCACGGCTGTGTCCTACTGAGAATGGGGGTTGAAGAGGCACTCTGCCTGGATGATAATGCAGGCCAGCCGTTCATATCACAAATCTCAGGGCGCTGTGCCCTGCCCGTTGGTCGTCCTTCCATTTGTTGAACGAAGCGTTCAGTTGCAGTTGAAAACCCAAAAACAGCTAAAACATATTACTGCTTTAAGGAATGTATTAACCCAAAAACAGCTACGACTATATTTCTACTTATATATATAATCATATTGCAGCTTATAAATGTAATTTTAATTTTGCTTAGGAATAAGAATCATGCTAGATACTATGTTAGATACAGCCTTATATTCATTTGCTTATACAGCATTATATTTATTTGCTTGGTGTAGATGTATGTGAAGGCCTGCCTGCAGTACATGCAGAAAGGAAGTTTGTGTGTTCCTGTAAGAGACTGCATCTGAGACAGGGGAAGAGTTCATGTGGGGTATATCGAGTTCATGTAAGAGTGAAAGGTATAGGGAGTTGAAGTGAAACATATGCACTGATGAAAACTTCACACTGACCTTCCCCTGCTAGGAGAAGGGAGTCAAGCTGTCATGTATGAGGGAAGTGCATTACCACTCGCTTGTGTTAGTTGTTTCTGTTAGATTGACCAAAGCATAGGATATGATACGTCATCACATGTGAGACATCCTGTGAGTGTCTGTTATCCTGTAGTTGCATTAAAAAATGATACCTTATTAGGCCATAAGAGGTGGTAAGACAGCCCCTGATGGTATGATGGGTGTGAACTGGTCAATGTATGTATAAAAAGGTGTAACTCAATGTTAATACTCTCTCTCCTCTCTTTTGGGGCATTTTGTACTGAAAGAACCTCCGTACTGGAGCATTCAATTTTTATCCTGTTAGGGACTTAGTGCATTTTTGCTCATTTCTTTTTCTGTTTAGCTTTTTGCCTTTTTTAACTGTCTGCTTTAAGTAAAATAAAAATACCTGAGTTCAAGTTTGAACTAGGGAACAAAAACCGCATATTTGTTTTGTGCCTTTTTTTGAAGATTTTTATTTTTATTATTCTTTTTTTCAACCCTGCCAAGCGGTAGGGGAACACCCCTATGGAAGGCAGTTTTGACTATTCTTTAACCGTGGGGTGAGCTGCAACCCAGCGGGGATTGATTTTGACAGCAAGCCTCCTCCCAACTCATCGGAAACTGCATTTTTCAGCGGATTTGAACTTTTGGTGATTCCGCGAAGAGCAGCTTTAAACTGTGAGTATTACTGAAAATTATATGATTAAGAAACTTCCCTCAGGCAATACTTTTTCTGTATAGGAGGTTAAAACGCCCGTGAACAAGGGAACATTTGGGGTGTAAATCAAAATCTCTTGCCTCGTCTTCGGGTTCCCTGACCCAGGCGAGGGCCCTTTAGTATGGGTGTGTGTGTCTCTATAATAAAACCTAAAACAGGGAAGTGTCTGAAAATAACTCCTTTTGTATAGGCCAAAACATCGGCTCCGCTGACGGTAACTGGTGTTAACCGTACGGCAGAAGACGGGCATAGTAGAACGAGGGTTATCGAGGGGAAGATATAAGAGGAGTTAGCTTTTAAAATAAAAGTGATACGAAGTCTCGATAACTGTCACATCGTTCATCACATTTCCCAGGAAAATTATTTACTCTTAGGCTTTGCACCAATAGTGTTCCAGGGAGGACTACCACTTGTTGATTTATTACCCATTCCACAGCCCTCCTGTTTCTTTGTAGTCTTGTTGGTGCTAATTAGCCGTGTGTTAGCATACTTTTGTCCATTGTTTTGGGTCCATGGTAAAGTGGTGTCATTCCCACATGATCCGTTCACTTCCACGTTTACTTCTAACCGGTGAATTTTGGTTTCCAGAACTGCAATCTTCTGAAGGAGTTTGTAGTAGTCATCCATGGAGAAGGGAGGCATCTTGCTTCTAATTAGCTTTAGCTAAGTACCACATTTCCAGTCACTGTAGGACAGGCTTGAGCTATAAGTAGGCCACGCTCACGCAGGAAATGTTGAAATATGGCAATAGCCTACTATGTCTACAAAAATGTATAGTCCAGTGATTTATAAGTATCCAAAAGCCGCTGCTCATAGTTTCTCTCAGAGGAAAAGCAAGATTATCAGCAGAAATATGCAAGTAGAGGCAGGAGCAAGCAGCAAAGCGTCTGCACTGTAAGAAGCAGGAAGTAACATGGGATGGACTCTCATCGACCTGGGGAGCTTCAACTTCACAGCCACAGGATTAATAACTTTTGACACAGGGAAAGGTCCTACAAAGCGAGGAGCCAATTTACGGCACTTGGTGCGTAACGGAAGATCCTTGGTGGCTAACCACACCCTCTGTCCCACTCGGTAGTGTGGTGCCACTGACCTCCGTCGATCAGCCTGCCTCTTGTAAATCTTCCTGTTCCTCAGGAGAACCTGTCGAGCCCTCGTCCAGGTGCTTCTGCAGCATCGGACCAAAGCCACAGCAGAGGGAACTCCAACCTCTCTCTCGAGCGCAGGAAACAATGGGGGCTGGTAGCCATAGGCACACTGGAAGGGAGACAGACCGGTGGACGAGCAGGGCAGGGTATTGTGGTCATATTCCACCCACAACAGATGTTTGGACCACGAAGCAGGATTCCGAGAGACCAGGCAGCGAAGACCCGTCTCCATCTTCTGGTTCAGCCTCTCCGTCTGTCCATTGGACTGGGGATGGTATCCAGAAGATAAACTGACTGTGGCCCCAATTAACGTGCAGAACACCCTCCAAAACTGCAAGACAAACTGGGGACCACGATCCAACACCACATCCGCCGGCAATCCATGCAGCCTGAAAACATGGGAGAGCATAACCTCTGCCGTCTCCTTGGCAGAGGGTAACTTTTGCAGAGGAATGAAATGCACCATCTTAGAAAATCTGTCCACTACTGTAAGGACAGCAGTATTACTTTCAGAAGGAAGTGTCTGACCATGGGCGTTTGGGAACTGGCAGAGGCTGTAGGAGACCAACAGACTCTTGCCGAGAAGTCTTCTTTTGGGCACAGACTGGACAGGCCGCAACATACTCTTTGACCTCAGTCCTCATGGAAGGCCACCAGAAACGCTGCTCAACCACAAACATGGTCCTCTTCGACCCAGGGTGACAAGAGAGCATGGAAGTGTGAGCCCAATGGATGACCTGGGAACGAAGCTCAAGGGGAACAAACAAACGATTCAGGGGGACACCCGTCTGGAACATGTAACCCCTCTAATGCCTCTTTTACTTTCTCCTCCACCTCCCATGTGACTGCTCCTACCACACAGGATTCAGGCAGAATGTTAGTAGGAGTAACGGGAGATGGGTCAGGGTCAAAAAGGTGCGACAAGGCATCAGGCTTGACATTTTTAGAGCCAGGACGGTAAGACAAGGTAAAGTTAAATCTGTTAAAGAATGACGCCCACCTTGTTTGATGTGAGTTAAGTCTCTTGGCAGAACGCAGATACTCCAAGTTCTTGTGGTCCGTCCACACCAGGAAAGGTTGCTCCGCCCCCTCCAGCCAGTGACGCCACTCCTCCAGAGCCACCTTAACAGCCAACAGTTCTCTGTTTCCAACGTCATAATTCCTCTCTGCTCCCGAAAGCTTGCGGGACAGAAAAGAACAGGGATGAAGCCTCCCATCCTGGGAGGAACTTTGAGACAGAACGGCTCCTAAACCCACGTCCGAAGTGTCCACCTCCACCACGAACTGGCGTTGGGGGTCCGGCAGGATCAGCACAGGAGTAGTAGAAAAACTTTTCTTCAGGCGAGCAAACGACTGTTCCGCAGTGAGGTCATGAAGTGGAGCAGCCACAGTACTGAAGTTCCTGATGAACTTGCAGTAAAAGTTGGCAAAACCGAGAAACAGCTGCACCTGCTTGCAACAATGCGTGGGAGGAGTGGGCCACTCAGAAACTGCCCTAACCTTCTCCAAGTCCATACGAACTCCCCCTCCGAAACCACAAAACCCAGGAAGGACACCGTGGAAACGTGAAACTCACATTTTTCAGCCAGCTGATTGTCCATCAATCGTTGTAGCACCTGCTGCACATGCTGAACGTAGACAAGTAGACAAACACAAAAATGTTCAACATGTCTCTCAGAATGTCATTAACCAGTGAAAAAAAAACACAGATAAACGGTAATCACACAGGCGGGAAAGTAGACAAAGACGGGAAGACAAGTGACCAGGGATGTATACAAACAGTGGATTTCAAAATAAAACAGGAAGTCCAGAAAACAAACAAAACACAAAATAAGAGCGGAGCGGGCCTGAACATGACAGCTACAGGTCAGAAACATCGAATAATCTTTCATAATGTCAGCAGGGAAACTCCTCAAGGGTTTACTTCCTATGTAATTCGAACACTGAACACAGCGCAGAAAAATGGTGACAGTAACAATATAGTAATTGAATATCTTTATTCAATTAAATATCAGGTTATTTAAACAATAGAAATCAGTGCAATCAATTCAGTTTAACAAACTGCAGCCAGAGGATGAAAAACAGTGTGAAATAAGTACAAAACCACCGTAAAAAAGAATCAATTTAAGTTTTGAGATTGGTATCCTACTTAAACAAAATACTAACTTATGAAGGCAATGCTCCGGAAATAAAAAAAAAATAAGAATAAACAGATAAAACAGGAGAGCAGGGAAAATGTGTGGTAAAGAAATATAATTTACAAAGAAATGTACTTGACAAGATCTGTTAACATTGGCAGTAGAATATTGCTCCTTAGTAACATTTTTCAGCAAATTGTGTATTGGTATTTCTAAATTACAAGCTTACCAGCCGTTAACTGATGACACTAGAGAAATGACCCAACGGGGCGCCTGGATAGCTCAGTTGGTAGAGCGGTCACCCATTTACAGAGGTTTACTCCTCAACGCAGGGGGCCCAGATTCCGACCTGCAGCCCTTTGCTGCATGTCACTCCCCCCTTTCTCTCCCCTTTCATGTCTTCACCTGTCAAATTAAGGCTTAAAAATGCCCCAAAAAATATTCTTTAAAAAAAAGAAATGACCCTGAAATGAACGCTGCATGTCATAACCATGCTAAATACTCAATCTTAATATTCAGTGTGTTGACTTGCTTGAACACTGCTAAAGAGACCAAAGAATTGTGTTGTGTTCAAACTCTTGGGTGTTTGCTGACTGTGCTGTACAGTTCATATAAATCCTCAGCCTCTTGATTTCCTGATCTGTGAATGAAAAAACATACTTAGAGATTAATAAACTCAAAAAAATCACAATACTAATTAAGGACAGGTTAAAAAAAAAAACCAGATGCAACAGCAATAAAACCGTGGGAATAAAACATTGACCGTTCCAACCTTTGTGCAGCAAAGAACATTTTCTGATGGACTCACTCTGTAGTAGCACTAGCACTCTTAAAGTTGACAGTAGTGTACTCCACATCCTCGTCCTCCTCTTCCTCCTTGTGTCGGTGGGGCTGAGCTAGCCTGATGTTGGAGTAGAGAGCATCTTCCTGGTTTTTAGAGAAGCTCACGCTGGCATAGTAAAGGTCGTCCTGCTGCTCTGCTGGAGTTCTCTGGACTGGAGCTGAAGGGCTGTCATACACTGAACCCATGTTTTCCTGATGGGAAACATTGACAAGAGTCCTCAGCTACATAGGTAAGTGTTTAAAGGTCCCATATTGCGTTCATTTTTTAGATTCATACTTGTATTTTGGGTTTCTTCTAGAACACGTTTACATGCTTTAATTCTAAAAAGACACCCTATTTTCCTCATACTGTCTGTCTGAATATACCTCTATTCACCCTCTGTCTGAAACGCTCCGTTTTAGTGCCATCAAATGACAAGTACAAATGGAATTACAGTTGTTAACATCAGAAGTGTACAGAACCAAAGGTTTTGTATCAATAGTTTCTTTTTCCAGATGTCCAATGACCATTCCCTTTCGATAATATGTATATATGTATAGGAAAGAAAAACATACAATTTAACTTTTTACATCCAGAGGGGTATAGAAGCAAAAAGTAAATACATAAAATGAGAAATGTCTGTAGCAGTTTGGCATCGTTCAGTTGTGTTCACATCACTGAGTTACATTGGGAAACCTAAAGAAAAAAGAAATCAGATAAAAAGTGGACGTTCCTTCAGCTCATTACTTTGACGAAATCTGGTCTTAAAGGTCTGATGAATTGTACCCATTTTCCCCAGTGTTTCATGAATACGTCTAACTTTAGGTTGAGAGAAAAAGTAACCTTCTCCATAGTATATATATCTATTGTCACATCTATCCAATTATTTATTGTAGGTCCAATCTGTAGCATCCATCTTTTAGTTATGGCCTTTTTTCCTGCTGCCAATAATGCACCCATTCAATATTTGTCAATACCACTCAGTTCTGGGGGGATATACCCTAAGTACATGATTTTGCAATCAAATGGTATATGTATGTTAAAAACATCTTGTATTGCTTTATGTATATCTTTCCAATAACTTTTTTATGTTTGGACAGTCCCAGAACACATGGTAGTGACCTGCAGCCTGACAACCACAGTTCCGCCAGCACTGGGAATTACCATTATTTTGATGTACCTTCATGAGTGGAGTGATGAAATATCGAGCTATATTTTTCCAGCAGAATTCCTTCCATTCATGGGATTTTGTAGTTTTCCATTGTAATACACAGATATCCTCCCATTCATTGTCCATTATTGTTAGACCTCCTTCCCGTTCCCATTTGTCCTGTATGTATTTTGTTGAGGAAGTTTCTAAATTTTGCAGACTCTTATACAATTGGGAAATTGTAGTGTTTGATTTATGCGGATTAAGCATTTTAATACGTTTACAGTATTGATATAGCACCTCGACCTGCTTTATAATTAAAAAAAAGACATGACTAAATATGGGACCTTTAAGTATGATTTGTATTGGCCTGTAAATCAAAATCCTCATATTGTAAAGCATCTGTAGGTTTATATTTGAGGGGCTTGTTCTGCAATTCCAGTGAATTTACAAATACTTTCTCTGTTGTGGGATCAAGTCTCGTTTTCAAAGCCAAAAAGTGAACCACAGGTTTGAGGTCACTTCTGTTTTTGTCGGTGTAATGCCTACTCATCACCAGCAGAGGGAAATACAATTCAAGGATTGCCTAATTCCCCTTTATTTACAAACCCTATCATGTCTGAGTAGACGGAGAGGGTTATATTATTTCATACAGTGTCCCTGTCTCAGCACCTTATAATTTAGCAGAGGACATGAAGCATTATTCAAATGTCTCCAGGTGAGAGAGGACTCTGACTGAACTCTTCTTCTGACCTGAGCTTGGTTGTCTGGTCTCTCTCCAGGCTCGGTGGTTCGTTTCGAGGACCTCTTTCTTCTGGAAAGGAGAATGAATGAACAATCAAATTAATCATCAAATTACAATTCTAAACGACTAAATGAATTAAGGATGCATTACTGAATGTAATCACAGTAAAACTGAACTGCTCACCTAATAAATAGGAAGGCACAGAGGAATATGATAGCCAGGAAAATAGCAGTGATGGATCCAGCAGCTACTGATTTCATTGAACCTGGGAAACAGTGACGAAACCCAGACGATTCATTATGGAATTACAAGTAGTTTGGGTCCTTTAGCAACTGATAATTAGACATAAGATCATAGATCCTCAGACAGATGCATTCCACATAATGACTCATGTGTACTGTAGTTTTGCTTCCGGTTTTTGCTAACGTCCTATAATGTAAAAATGATCTTACCAATAATGTGTGTTAATGTGAGTTTTTATGAATGTCAAACCTCTGGATTAGTAATTATTGTTTTGTGCAAACATTTAATTTGCAAATGTATTCATATTGACATTTATTTGTCATCAGATAGGTAGATAAAGAACTGGAAGTTTAAGATCACGTGGAAATATGATTACCTGCTACAACAATCAGATGTAAGGTGGAGTTCTGACGTCCTCTTCTGTTCTGGGCTTCACAGTAATAATTCCCACTGTGTTCAGCTCTGATGTCAGTGATGGTGAAGATCTGTCCTGATGCTTTTGGTGAGTCTTCATTCTCCTTGTACCAGGTGTAGTTAGCTGCTGGGTTAGCATCACTGCTACAGGTCAGATTCACTGAACTGCCCTCCACTATCTCAGCAGAGGGACTCACTGACACAGAGGAACGCTTTGGACCATCTGGAGGAGAAAAGAGGGACTAATTATGAATCTTTATTTAGGCATGGATCGCCAACAGCTAGGAGGAGCAACACAAGTATTGTGGTGACTATGTTCCACCTACTTTATAAATCCTGCTTCATGAGACAGGAGCTTATCATTTTAAAGTCTTCTGTCTTGCACTGATTGATTTATTGTCTACTGCATGTGTGAAATACAATATGTTTTTTGTGTGGAGCATAAAAAGACAAATAAAGGAATGTTGACTCTTGTTGCCTCGAAGCTAGCTGGCAGGCTAAAGTAACCACTAATAGACCTGTACATGAATCAGGTGTCCTCTACAGTCTTAGTGGCCTCCCTCGTGCATCACAAAGAATGTAAGTGACCCAAAATCTTCTCACATTGTGGATAAAATAGTATTTCTCCTCAGTTTGTGAAGGAATGTGCCTGCTAGGAATATTCAGGGAAACGGTGCCAGGATTGTGTTAACGCTGACAAAATTGTGCTTGGGTTTAAGCTTTTGCCAAGTTTTTAGGTAAATAATGGCCCAAAGACATTTACTCATGTAAAATAATAAGTAGGTTTTAATGTTTAATGTTTTATACTTACACTGGACATCTATGAATTGAGATGTAGAGTTGATGTGTCCGTGCTGATTCTCAGACTTGCAGTAGTAGTTCCCGCTGTCCTCAGAGCTGATGGAGGTGAAATGGTAGATGCCATGTTGTCCATGAGGCAGTGTTTGGTTCTCCTTGTACCAGGTGTAGTTAGCTGCTGGGTTAGCATCACTGCTACAGGTCAGAGTCACTGAACTGCCCTCCACTATCTCAGCAAAGGGACTCACTGACACAGAGGGAAGCTTTGGACCATCTGGAGGAGATGTGTTAACAGAGATTACTCTAGGTTAAAGGTGACTCACTGCAGAATAACACATGGTATTTAAATTACTAACTCTGTGTAGCTCTGTGTAGTCTATCAGCATTTTAGACTTTGAAGGTGGTCTGACTACATTGATGTGTGATGGTTTGAGTCCTAAAACTGCACAAAACCCCTAAAATCTCCTGGAGCTGCTCAGTGAATATCAGAAGACTGTGAATGGGAAGCAAGAGCTGAAGAAAGTAGTTATGATCAGTACATATCCTTTCCTGTAAAGACTGGACAGATTTAAGCTTTTTAATTTTAAATAAACTGTTTCACTCACATTTCACATTAGCAGAGAAGTCGTTAGATATCCTCCTCCCCAGCTCATTCTCAGCTGTACAGTAATACTGTCCAGAGTCAGAGGACCGGATGGAGCTGAAGACGAGATGTGGTTCTTCACTGAGACGTTGAAGGTTTAGATTTATATTTGTCTTGTACCAGGTGTATCTAGCTGCTGGGTTAGCATCACTGCTACAGGTCAGAGTCACTGAACTGCCCTCCACTATCTCAGCAGAGGGACTCACTGACACAGAGGGAAGCTTTGGACCATCTGGAGGAGACATTAACATGAATAACTTAATCAAGATAAGACTATATAGACCATTGACTATTTTAATTATTACCTTTGTTTCTTTTAAACTATCCCTATTATTTGTCCCGGCAGCTGTCCAGAGTGCAGATCACTTCCTTGTCATGTTTTGTAAATAATTCTGCTGATTCTGTTGTTGGTGAGGAGTGAACCGTGAGTTTTATTTTGGAAAAAGGCTCATATCAATATTTCCATTGGGCCATCTCCATGAATTAGAAAAATACAACAAACTACCTCCTAATATTTCTTTATACTCACAGCTGTTGCATCATTAACTACACACGTGTTATCTTTACAAGACTGAACATAAATATTCAGTCTTGTTTGTGTTCAGATGCTGTTTTAGCTTTGTTGTTACAGTTTGCAGATGTTACCGGCCAGTTTCATATTATTTGATCAAGTCCCTGTGGTTATAGTAGCAGTCATGTTGTGCATTCTGTTGAGTCAGTATCTGTTCTCTGTGAGATGACAATAAATGTGAATATAATCAAATGGTTTTCAGATTTATCCTTACTAACATAAATACTGTCATGAATAAATCTTCAGAAACTCCATTTTAAAGTTTAAAATCAAACTTACAAGCTGACAGTATGGATTCTGTTTCAGTCCAAAACTGTTCAATTAACTGCAGTTTAGAGCTTTTGGCCATGACATCATAAATCATCAAGTAATGGAGCATCTCAATAACAGAATTATTAAACATAAAATGTGTTCACATATTTTACAGTTCAAATCGTCCTGAAATAATAATAGGAAAGAATTTTGAAATGTAACATCAGAACATATCTGTAGTATATCTGAATATTTCTACTACTGGAGTGATTTTTGTTTCTATGACAAAAGACTTCAGATTACGTCTGTAATTGTCATTGTATGGAAAGTCGACGGACAAGTGTGAATGCCCTTCCTCTCCCGTCATCTCGGTGGTGGCCAACACCATTTGTTTGGGAGGGCGAGGGTCAAGCCAGCCTCATCACCGTAAGACCAGACACTGGGCGGCTGGGCAGAGCACGGGACTGGAAGCTGCTGGTAAGAAACTCTGCTTCCCAGCTGAGATCGCAGCTACCAACCTGCGACCAGACCTTGTTCTGTGGTCAGCCTCGCTCAAGCTTGTTTACATCACTGAGCTCACTGTGTGACAACCCAAAGGGTGCCATCACTCAATTGACCACCCCACAGAGTCTCATCGGTGCCTCAAGTATGATTCATTGAGGGATATCAACATCTAGTCCTACACAACAGATCTTTGTATTGTAATGTCAGTGTGTTTGTGTCCTGACACAGTAAACTCACACACTGAAGGAGAGGGGAACTTCTCATGTCTTTTCAACGCACAGGAGAAGACGTCTGTGGGATTAAACCAGGTTCTATAAGTAGATGTCTCCACCCAGGTAATGTGTTCTCTGTTCTTGAACCAGACGTAGGAGAGACCACCAGCTGGACTGCAGCTGCTGTGACACTTCAGCTCTGCATAGGTCTGAGACTGATAGACTCTGATCACCTCAACCTGCAGAGCTGGATATGAGAACAAAAATCTATATTTTATCACAGGTTCTAAAAAAAAAAATAAAGATTTACATACACATCAGCACAACAGTTACAAATCCTAGAAGTAGTAATGACCATTAGTATTTATTTAATATTATTTATATATATATAATTATTTAAGTTATAATCCGTGTTTTTAAATGTACTGTGTTGGTGTATTTACATCAGTTTGTGTTGATCAGTACCTGTGACAGTCAGAGTTGTTCCAGGTAAACTACTCCATTCAAAGTTTGGTGTTATGAACTTGAAGTGATACTCAGCTGAGTCTCTCTCTCTCAGGTCAGAGATTCTCAGAGTGGAGCGTCCTCTCTCTGTTTCAACATGAACACGACCTGCATACTGGGGGTCTGTACTAAGGTCTTCAGGCTGGGAAGGATTCTGTCCTCGATGATTACGCTCACGCCTGAACCAGAATGTTGATTTTTCATGATAATTGTAGCTGTTGTACAAACAAGAAATGTCCACTGAAGAGCCTTCGGAGGCGCAGATGCTTCTCTCAGTGTACGTCACTCTGTTGCAGGATTCACCTCGGACACCTGAAAGATAAAACCATTTTGACCGTTTGTAAACCAGAGTCTGTGAGGGATCACAATAGGAATGTCCATATTAAAACTACACTACATGAAGTTATAAGGCTCCACTAAATGGTGTTGTGTTGGAAGAATGTTGAGTAAACTCACACACTGAAGGAGAAGGGAAATCCTTATATCCTTGAAGAGCACAGGAATAGCTGTCTGAATGATACAAAGGGTTTAAATAATAAGATGTTTGTGCCTGAATTTCCTGTCCATTCTTGTACCAGACATAGGAAAGATTATTAGGTAGACGACAACTGGTCTGACACTCCAGCCTGTTAGAATACCATGTCTTCACCTGGAGACCTGGATCTGTGAAGAAGGAACATGAATGTTATGTTAGACAACACTGTCAACATACAACAACTGTTTTATTAAACTGTCAACTAACAACTGCAAATAAACACACAACACATTTATATTATTTGGAAATAATTAACATATGAATAGAAATGTTACCTGCTGTGACAGACAAAGTGACTCCAGGTGAACCGGTATATCTTCCACCTTCTTGGTTTGTTGTGAACATGAACTTGTACTCAGCTGAGTCTCTCTCTCTCAGGTCTGAGATTATCAGACTACAGTCCTTGTTATTATAACTGTGCTGCACACGACCTGAATATTCTGAGTCTGTTATCAGATCTACAGGTTCACCATTATTCATTTTAATAAACCATAATGTTCTCTTAACTCTAGTAGCCCTGTTTTTCCATCTGTATGAGTATCTGTAGCTGCAGCGTATGTTGACTGTTGATCCTTTAACAGCACAGATCTGAGTAGAGGTGTAAGTCACTCCCCAGCCATACTGACCCTGTATCACTGTAACACAGAGAACATCAGGAGGCACAATCAGACTCAGAACTACATCAGGAGACAGACTTACATGTAGTGAAGGCGCTTCAGTGTGTGAAGCTACATTTCCCAAAACTACTTCTGCTCTCACACTTTCCACTCACATCCCAAGTCAGTGTGAGACAAAGATAATCTAATAATACCAACTTGTTTTGTGGTTTTTGGGGACGTGGACAAACTTTACTAAACTCAGTCTGCTTTACTAGAACTGAGCTTAACACTGTATCACACAGGCTTTTCTTATAATTGTACTTCTTTGTTGGGGACTTTCTAATGTCTGTTTTTAAAAATGTGTACATAAATCAAGAATTAATGTTATTTTTTGTTTATGCCAAAGTGAACAGAGGAATGTTGGAATATGCAAATAGTTAAGTTTTACATGAGAATTTATAATGCTAAGGAACAGTCACAGCTGAACACATGATCTCTGCTCTGCAGTTAATCTCTAGGTGTACTGAGGCAGGACATCATACAGAGGGTGCAGTGAAGGAACAGCAATGTATTGAACCTGTGAACAAAATAAAAAGGCAGAAGATTAAATATTAGAAGTGTGAAGTGTGCGGAAATAAAAGAATCTGCATTGCTCGGTTGCTTTTCTGTCTGTGGTCACTCAGGCTACTGCAGAGTGTGAATGGAAACTGTAGAGAAATGCAGAACACTGAGGCGAGGCCAAATAGTGTGACATGTAGATAACACACACACACACACACAGTATATATATATATATATATATATATATATATATATATATATATATATATATATATATATATATATATATATACACATACATACACATATATTAGGGCTGTCAAACGATTAATTTTTTTTTATTGCGATTAATCGCTGAAGTTCTATAGTTAATCGTGATTAATCGCATGTTTTATCACATGATTAAAATTCTATTATTTTGCATTTCAGAACTGTTTTTAAGTACATATAAACAATGGAAAGCCATTCTTACCAGTGGATCTTGATTGGGAATCAAATGAATGCAAAGAAAGTGACTTTATTAACTTGATTTTAAGATTTGGATTTGTTTATTATTTATTTATTTACTGTAAACAAAAGAAAATGTGTGAATCTAGTCACACATTTTAATCTAGAGTCAAAATAGTGTGCAGTAACTCCTAAATAATTTGAATTACTCACTGACGTCCAGTGATCACCTTGCATCACTTTGCAGCAGTTCCAGTTTAGCTGCTTTCTCCGTGTCATACAGGATGCGTATGTGTGAAACTACTGTCCCCCTCGACGGCAATGTATAAGACGGGTCAGAACATGCCAACCGTAGTACGTCTTTAAGACCCGAGTGCTGACAGGTCTGCAGTTAGTTGCCACCCGTTTAGCCCGCTAGCAGGTAGCATCACGTTAACTGTACTACTATGCTTAGCTCTGTAGGTGGTAGCTCAAGCTTGACGTGCTTCGGTGATATTTTAATTCGGCTTTACACAACGTGCATATGGCTTTCGACTTGTCTACTAGCCGTCCTGGAGTTTTGGAAAATAAAAAGCGCCATTCAGGATTTCATTGCTGCTGTGTTTCTCCATCATGCCTGAAGCCAAAGCCCGTCTACGGAAAGCCGTTCCACTCCCTATTCAGCCCCATTGTACCGAATTTGATTGCAGTTCCACCAGAGTTCCACTGGGGGTGATCACGGTCCAGTGCTTATTAGAAATTATTTGCTGCAGCCTGCAGCAGCAGGATGTGTTAGGAGGAAGTGGCAGCTTGATTATAAGTAACGGTGCTGCAAAGGGTCAAAATAGTAGCCTGTTAGTCACGACGCAAAGCCGAGTGAAGTGTAAAATAAATTAATAAATGCCGGCATGCGATTAAAAAAAATTAATTGCGTCGTGTCGGCCGTTAATCGCATCGCGATTAACGCGTTAAGGCTGACAGCCCTTATATATATATATATATATATATATATATATATATATATATATATATATATATATATATATATATATATATACACATATATACACCCTATATATATATATATATATATATATATATATACACACACACATATCCCATTCAAAACACCATTTGATCGAAAAAACGAAAATACGGTCAATCTTAAAAGTGGCGTTTCCATCCTAATTATGCTTTTAAACAAAAGTTTGACTCGGGTACATTCACAAAAGGTTGCATTTTGGCGAAGTTTATGGATGGACAAAGCAGGCCAACCAACCCTAGCATACAGGGATCAATGGTGAGTTAGGGCCTTAAGATTTGTTATGAACCTCAGTGCTCCATGGTATACAGTATCTAAGAAGTGAAGGCATTAGGAAGATGCATATATATAAACAGCACCATAGTCAAACACAGACATAAAAGTAGCAGCAACAAGTTTCCTTTTTGCATCAAAAGAAAAGCGAGACTTATTTCTGAAATAATAACCCAGCCTCAGCTTCAACTTCTTCACAAGTTGCTGAATTTGAGGCTTAAAAGAGAGAGAATCGTCAATTAAGAATCGTAGGTATTTATATGAAGATACAGACTCAGTCACATTGCCCTCAAAGGTAAGAAAAGATGATCATGACTTTTGTTTTGTTAGGATTCAAAATCAATTTCAGCTCATGAAAGACTTACCAGAACTACATAAATAGCCACGCTATTGCATTTTATTTTCAGATTCAAAATGGCACCTTACCAGCACTTGCTGCACTTCTCCCAACACACAATATGAGACCAGAACGCCTCACAGGCATTCATTCCAGTTCCCTCATACAAAAACAACTATGGCCAGAAATCTGGAATTTTTTATAGATACACCAAAATTTGGAATGGCATTCCCCATTACATTAGAGCACTACCATCCATCACATATTTCAAAAAGGCACACAAACTATTTCTTCTCAACAGTTACACTTGCACACATTGATTGTTCATGTATTGTCCAAGTCTTGTTTGCACTGTCCATATTGTTGTTTTTCATTGTCTGTATCTGGCTAGCCCATACTAATATCCTGTACCTATGTTTTTGTCCTCATGTGCTGTAACTGTATTGTTGTTTTAGCTGTCCGTATCTGTCTAGTCCATGCAGATGTCCTGTACAAATGTTTCTGTCCTTATGTACTAAGTTGTGTTTAATGTTGTTTGTTTTGTTTCTGCAGAACAGGAACCAGCTGGAAACCAGTTTTTAAACTGAGTCAGGCCCGTTGATATTGTAACTTAATGTTACTTTTAACTTTCCTGTATAATAAATGAAAAGAAAGAAAGAAAAGTGTTGTAGTATCAATAATAAAAGCTGCTAAATGCCTTACAATATACTGTAAATGTAGATGTGCACTACAGTACCTTGTACAGAGAGAAGGAAGACAACAAATCCACTCGCTGCTGCTGTTAAACTCATAGCTGCTCCTCTCGTCTCTGTTAAATCAGCAGGTAGATCACATACATGAGAAATACTGTGTGTCAGTAACTCACAATAAACACGTCTACATTACAAAAGGGACGATGTAGTCTTTGAAGACAGAGTGTGTCTTCTGTGGTTGGTACAGTAGTGTTAAATAGATATCAAGCTCTTTAAAACCAGACTGACTTCCTTCCTCTTTACATCATTAATATGCATGAGCAGACAAATGTCTGTAAATCCCCAAGTTGAAATGAAGAAATGATTCTTACTGGTGTTTTTTTTAAACGATGCATTAAGTTCTTAAAATATAGTTTATGGAAATGAAGGGCAGGGAAGTGCCTCTAACACTTTTCATGAGAGGACAAGGTTCATCAAAAAACACTTCTTAATCACTCCTTTTTTCACCCTATATTGCAAGTCAGGTCCAATTTTATTCATATCCCCAGTCCTTATGATAAACGGGCCATAACTAGAGATACAATGTATGTAAAGCACTTTGGTCTGGGTATGCATAAACCTGCTATGAACAAAAACTGAAAGTGAAACTCTAATAAAACAGATTTGTTTTCAGTCATTTTACATTTTCTTTTCCAAAGTGTTGAGAGCCAAGCTGCACTGTTGCCCAACAGCTGAGGACGGGGTGTAGATTTCCTCAAGGCTCTCTAAAGGTTAGAATTATTTGGGTTTAATCTAATGTTGTGATCAGAGTGAACAGTGATCCCTAAAATAAGTGCATTGGAAAAGTTTAGTGTTGAGAGCAGATGTTAGGGTGTAGTTGGCATCTAGCATGTCACAGCTTCCTGTGTGAACCACTGGGAGGAGTTGTGGTCTAATTCAAAAGAACATCTTAGGTAAGAGGTGCACTTGATAATAATAATTACAAACCTGCTTCCGTCATTTCTGCAATAAGAGAAACCAGAACAAAAGTTAGTCAAATCAACAGCAACGATATGTTTAGATACTGAGATAAAACTATTACTGAGATAATAAGTAGGCAAAGAACATGGAAAGACAGATATACTATCTGGTGCTGGTCTGGAATGAAAGGAGAGGTAAAATCATGACAGTTGGAGAACAACAAAGTTTAATAAAGCAGTGGAGATGACACAAATACTCCATGTACATCTCAACAACAGATCTGTTAGAGAATGAGACCTTGTTAAAGGTCTGCAAGGTTTAAATCTAAATAAATCATAACCCCCCCCCCTCCCCCGTGTAGCACAAGTAACTGAACAACAACTAAATGGTGGTAGTTAATACATCTGATTTGATATACTGCTTTAGTAAAAAAACATATTACCTGGCTGACGATGGGAGCAGCAGGACGCAAAAAACGAAAGTTACTGTTGTACTATGTCTGGACATCTTACCGTGCCAAGGTTGTAATAAAGGTTTCCTAAATGCCACATTTGATGTCAGCTTACTAATTAATTGCGGGTTTTGTGTAGATTTGGACTTTTATACGTTTATTCCACTTTGTTTAAACGGCGAAGTGGAGAAAGCCTAGTGACGAGTCCATAGCAACCAGTTTGTGTGTTGAATATTACACAGAGTGCCTTGCTGAATGGTCTCAATATTTTATTTTTTTATTTCATTGTATATACTAGTTTACTAGAGGAGTAACTTAGTATTTGAAGTAATGCAGGAAGTGTGCATTTAGTTTCCATGCTTATTGTGTTTCCACAACTATGTTAGTGAGTGAATCTACTGAAATGGCCACCACACCATAACAGAGGAGTGGGATGTGTCAGATCAGAATGCAGAGGTTTAGTCTCATATGTCATAGCTGGTCATAGCTGGGTCATGTCTTTTTTGGCTAAAGGTCCCAAAACTCCTCCGGTGGGCCCTTAAGTAAATAACAAACAGTCCCTAACCAGATAAAATGATACTATGACAGTGGTGAACTCACACACTGAAAGAGAGCCACAATCCTCATGTCCTTTGAAAGCACATGAGATGGCGTCTCCAGGATTAAAGTAATCCGTGTGAGTAGACGTTTTCTCTGCCATATTTTTCAGTGCGTTCTTGAACCAGACGTAGGAAAGACCACCAGCTGGACTGCAGCGGCTGTGGCACTTCAGCTCTGCATAGGTCTGAGACTGATAGACTGTTGTTCTGATCAACTGCACCTGGAGATCTGCATATGAGAACAAAAAAACTATTTTATGTGATTGGACACTTTATAATCACAGGCATCTTAGTCTATATCAACGACGTTCCACTTCTGGGATTGCTCTGTTGCTGCCGGAAATTCTGCCGGATGCATGTCTTTTCGCCCGGATGTCCGGTACCTTCCGCTTTCTTTGTGTTGGAATTTTAAACTCCGGTGAGTTCATGAGGACTATGGTTAACTGCTCCTCAGATCTCTGCAGGGTAAATCCAGACAGCTAGCTAGACTATCTGTCCAATCTGAGTTTTCTCTTGCACGACTAAAACAACCTTTGAACGTACACATGTTCCACCAAAACAAGTTCCTTCCCGAGGCTATTTTGCAGCGGCACCACTGCTCTGTCCGGCACTTAGTGCCGCCCAAGACGATTGTGATTGGTTTGAAGAAATGCCAATAAACCAGGGCACGTTTTTCCTCCCATCCCAGAATGCTGTGTGGACTAGCCAGACCCTCCTCCGCGGCGCTGTGGAGGATGGTCTGGCAAAGCGAGGCTACAGGCATCTATACCCAACAAATAGGTCACAATTCCTTGTCGTACGCCAAAAAAACAAAAACATCATACTATACATACTCATAATGTAGAATTATTGTCAACATGTTTTTAAATGTCAGTTTGTGTTGATCAGTACCTGTGACAGTCAGAGTTGTTCCAGGTAAACTACTCCTCCATTCAAAGCTTGGTGTTATGAACTTGAAGTGATACTCAGCTGAGTCTCTCTCTCTCAGGTCAGAGATTCTCAGAGTGGAGCGTCCTCTCTCTGTTTCAACATGAACACGACCTGCATACTGGGGGTCTGTACTAAGGTCTTCAGGCTGGGAAGGATTCTGCCACTGACGAACTACGATCAGGACTGAACCAGAATGTAGATTCAACTTGATCTTCATAACTGTGATACGTGCAAGAAATGTCCAATGAAGAGCCTTTAGAAACGCAGATGCTTCTGGCTGTGTATGTCACTCTGTTACAGATTTGACCAAAGACACTTTGTGTCATTTCCCTCAGTCTCTTTGATTCTGTTTACGCCTACCCTACCGACATCACTAACATCAATTTGTTGCCTCTTTCGAGGTGGAAGGAGTATAACATTTGTTATCCTCAACATTAGTTGTGTTTTGTTTTCAGAATGATTACAACAGTTGGAGAACAATTAGATACAACATAGGATGTAGGCTCTACAGGATGATTCTTTCCCTCGGAAACTATCGTGTTTTTCCCAAATGATGTACAGATTTTTAGACATTCTATTATCAAATGGCTTGAAAAATAGTGCACATAGCTGCCGTAAATGGAGCATACCCACGGCATACCCCTAGATTTAGGCTGAGACCAGAATGTTTACATCTGGCTCCGCCCCTGATCACAGTGTCTGTCTGTGTAAACACTGTGCTGCGCTTAGAGCATGACTTTCTAAATGTGTTTCAAAAAGGAGATGTGAGAATAGCTTGACCGCAGAATACTATTTTGGTGGTGTGCTGATAGAGAAGGCAGGGGTGATTCTATTCTATTAATACGTGTGCTTAACTTTAGTTCAGCATGAAGTTCAGTGTGTTGGATATGTAGTATGGTCAAATGTGATAATGCAGACCGCAGCTTGAGCTTTGTTTGACAAACTGTGTCTAAGCAATAGAAAAAAAAAAACAGTGAAAAAGCTCCACCAGATGGCTTCTGTTATAGTGAAAGACAGTTGAGTAAACTCACACACTGGAGGAGCAGAGAAATCTGCATGTCCTTTCACAGCACAGGAATAACTCTGCAGGATCAACGTAGTCTGAATATGAGGATGATGTTTCCTCCTGAATTTTCTGCCCGTTCTTGTACCAGATGTAGGATGGACGATCAGGTAGATGACAAGTGCTTTGACAAAACTGCTGAGCCCAGGTAAAAACCGATCTTCTCACCTGCACCCGGAGATCTGGATCTGTGAAGAAGGAGCAAACTGTCAGCATTCACAAACGTGCAAATACACAATAATTAATGGTAGGGCTGCACAATATATCGTTTTTTATCGTCAGCACGATATCAACTTGCGCAATAAACATATCCAATCCATTTTATCTATATAGCACATTTAAAAAACAGAGGTTTACAAAGTGCTGAACAAGAGATAACACATAAAAACACATATAAACACATAGAACACATCAATCAACATATGATCACACAGTTCTCATGCTGGGTTAAAAGCCAAGGAATACAAGTGAGTTTTAAGACGAGATTTAAAAGATTCGAGGGTCGGGGCCAATTTGACCTGTGGAGGTAGCTCATTCCACAGTTTAGGGGCTGCAGCTGAAAAAGCGCGGTCGCCCCTGGTTTTTAAATTGGTTTTTAGAGCGACCAGCCGAAGTTGATCAGTAGACCTAAGTGACCGTGAGGGGGTGTAAATTTGTAAGAGGTCTGAGACGTAGCGAGGTGCCAAACCATTTAGTGATTTAAAAACAAACAATAAGATCTTAAAATGTATTCTGAAATGGACCGGGAGCATATGTAGCGCGGCCAGGATTGGCCAGGATATTAGTGAAATATCGCAAAACACTGCAACATATCGCAAAAAGGCTGCAACATATAGCGAAAGGGCTGCGACTTATTGCAAAAGGCTGTGACATATTGCGAAAAGGCTGCAACATATCGCAAAAAGGCTGCAACATATAGCGAAAGGGCTGCGACTTATTGCGAAAGGCTGTGACATATTGCGAAAAGGCTGCAACTGATCGCGAAATGATGTGACATATCGCGAAAGGGCTGCGACTTATCGCGAAAGTCTGCGACATATCGCAAAAGGGCAGCAACATATTGCAAAAAGGCTGACTTATCGCGAAAGGCTGTGACTTATCGCGAAAGGCTGTGACTTATCGCGAAAGGCTGTGACTTATCGCGAAAGGCTGTGACTTATCGCGAAAGGCTGTGACTTATCGCGAAAGGCTGTGACTTATCGCGAAAGGCTGTGACTTATCGCGAAAGGCTGTGACTTAACGCGAAAGTGGTGCGACATATCGCGAAAATGTTACCTGTGACAGATAAAGTGACTCCCGGTGAACCTTTGAATCTCCCGACTCGTCTGTGTTTGAACCTGAACTTGTACTCAGCAGAGTCGCTCTCTCTCAGGTTTGTGATTGTCAGAGTGCAGCTCTTCTCGTGACACCTGTACTGCACACGACCTGAATACTTTGAGTCTGCTCTCAGATCCACAGGTCCGTCTTCCTGCATTTCAGTAAACCATAATATGTTCTCCACTGGGACAGGACGTCTTTTTACTGTGGATGGCTGTCTGCAGGTGCAGCGTATGTCCACTGTTGATCCTCTCACGGCACACATCTGAGCAGAAATGTAAGTCACCCCATTCCTGCTTTGTGCCACTGTAACACAGAACATTACAAAAGCATCAGAAACCACAATTCACAATATGTAACATAAGATGAAGTCTGATTTGGGGGAAAGATAACATCAGCAAGCAAAAATACAGAAAAGGTGTTCTATTTTACAGACTGTAAAGGAACAAACAAGGGAAGATACAGATGCTTTTTATATAAATACTGGTGCACTGAGGCAGGACATCATACAGGCTGAAGGTGTAGGGATGGATCTTGATTGCATTGGACATGCAAACTCTAATACAGTTTGACTGACTATGATTAAATGTCATACTAGTCATTCTTAGAAAGGTGTGGTCTGTTTTGCTTGGTTCATTTCCTCTCTGTGGACTGCAGATAAACATAGAGGCACACTGAGTCATGGCTGGGCAATTATCCACAGCTAGAGATAATAAGATAGCTAACAAAAACAAAAAGATAACTATACAAAAGAGATATCTTAGCATAGACAAAAACATTTCCTGTTGAGCTAGAAAGCAGAATGGGGATTTCCATTGTCATAAAAGTATTTTACCAGTACAAACTATATTCTTTTTTTTTACACCTCAAAGATACAGGCAGTGACTTGAATTTGAATTTTAAAAGCAAGAAACTGTTTGGTCTCGGGTTAGGCTGACCATCTCGACACACAACAACTAATGTGTACTGCTGGATATGTCCTATCAGCATTGTTCATAACAGACTTTGCTTTTCTTAGATCTTTAGTGGGGCAAAAATGTAAGGCTTGTTGTTGACTCACTTTGTACGGCTGCACATTGCCATACCTGTTATATTGCTAAACTTGTATCATCTTAAGTTGCACTTTGTCAGCTGTAGCTGTATTCAGAGCTAAAATACTGCAACATGCAGATCCACAGTTACGTCAACATTCTAGCGTTTTAGTATGTAACTATGTTAGCATTATGCTCCAAGTGCCACTGAGTTATACTAATGTTAGCATGTCAACAACAAACTCTAAAATGCTGACATTTAGCTTGTCAAACTATGTAAGCATTACTCCAAGTGCTTCTGCACAATGCTAACCTTAGCATGTTAGTATGCCAACCATTGAGCTAAGATTTAGCTGGCATGTTGGCAAATGCTACCATTGTTAATATCATAACACGCTTAGCCTTAAAGATAGCATACCATACTAAAACTATATCAAAAATACAGGCAGCTTTTAAAGCAAGCAGAAATGCGAGGCTGTTTTTACTAACATTTGATGTTTATGAAGAATTTTGTAAAGTTCTGCTGCTTTCACATCATATGGAAGTTGCTGTATTACAGGTTTCTTACTTATGATGTATATCCAACTTAAAACAAAGCAAATGTTGGTGTCTCAGATCAGCCAAAATCCACTATTTGAGATAACAATACCAGGAGACAATAACATGTAAATGTCATTTTCCCATTAATGTTTAGGTAAAAATATACAGTGATATGTTGTGGAAAAAATAAAGTTTACAGAAAGACAAGTGGATGTTTGGAGTGTTTTAAAGGTCTGTAACGAACTGCATCTCATAACACATTATTTCTAGAACAGTCGTAAACTGAGAGTTCAAACCAACCTTCCTCTGAATTTCTTCGAGTCAACTGAATAAATGTGATAAATTCACTAAAATGTAAATGTACAGTACCTGTCATGGAGAGAAAGAGGACAAAACATCCACTCGTTGCTGCTGTTAAACCCATAGCAGCTCTTCTCATCTCTCTGTTTGTTAAAACACACCATCAGGTAGATCTTGTACGGGACACATAATGTGCATCTACAGTATGTCAACTTCAGAAGGATGTGGTTTTGAAATAAAAAACTGTTTGTGATGATTGTGGTTGGTACTAACAGAGTTTTACAAAACAGAGACTAGATTGGTCAAACCTGTCACGGCTTTCTTCCGCTTCACATTATTGGAAAACAAAACTTAAGAATACTTTTTTGAGCCTGTAAGCAAATGCACTGCTCATATTGTGTATATACCCCAGCCTAACAATAATGGAGGGAACTATTTGAAGACATGTTTTTAATCTCTGCTTAAGTAGGCTACCTGTTGTGACAGTTCAGATCAAATTTAGTAGCATGCCATCAGTCCCAAACAGGGCCAATTATGTATAGAATAGGACTGGGTTAAATCATCTAAAGAGACATCAAATGGCATGGGAAGATACAATGGCCACAATTTCAAATGGATTTTTCAGATTTACAGTTCACCTTGAAATTGAAATATTCAAGAATTTAATTAAATGTTATGTATAGTGTCAAATCATAACCTAATTTGTCTGTGGAGGTTCTCAGTCATCCAGGTCGTAATAGTTCTCTAATAGCAAAGGCAACATTTGAATTCTTATCATTTCTAATGTGTTAGTTGGGATTTGAAAGAGTTAACTGGTTGAAGGTGTTGAGTGAACACGAAGACATTTCAATGTGTTAAATTAAGTTGATTTATTGTTTGTTTTTTTTCCAAATAGTTAACATACATTTGAAATGCTCTTTAAAAAATATGAAAAATAACTCTTGACTTTAATGTAATCCAAGAGTGGTGTTAAAGAGATAAAGTTTGTCACTGAGCTTTGAGTGTTTCTGATGTGGTTCAACCAAACCTATTCGTCCAAGTAAATCCTGTTGATGACAGATGACTGATACTTCTCACAGAGCAGAGATCTCCACGCAGAAACCTTATAGGATCCAAATGGAGCCAAGAGACTCTTAGCGACGCTTCCAATGATTCCTTCTAAGACTTCCTTACATCAGAAGTTTTGCGTTATCATGTGAATTGATTCTGCGTCTTTCTGAAGTTAGGGCTCTTGACGTACTAACCTCATCGTGTCAGAGACTTTGGCTATCACATACATACCATATCTGACTCTCTCTTTCTCACACACACACATTCACGTGTCCACTCTGCTCGCTGTCCTTCTTGTTCCTGCTCCCCGTCTAAATCCTTCATTATTGTGTCCTGATGCTGGGGTTGGGAGGGCAGGGGACGCAGTTAGGGATGCCATGGTTTCTTGTCTCGACCTTGTTGGTCTGGTATGTGTTTGAAACGGCACTTGTCGCCATAGAAACAGCCTGTGGTCCGCCAGTAGAAGCACTCGTCTCCATATATAGGTACACACCGTCTGGACCTGCTTGGACAGAACCAGAGGAGACGATTCCTGCGTCATGTTCACAGTCAAATGCACATTAACATGCAGGCAAACAATGGGACGCTAATGGGGCACGGAGACTGAGACAATGAGACAATAAAGCACACAAGATCATGTCCTGTCTGTCGTGTTAACTTCTGTGTTTAAGGATTATTCTGTGATTTTAGCATGTTTTTTTAAAATCACTGATTATTGTGGATGGAAGATGTTGGATCTTAGCCTGAACACGCTCCAAGGAACTGAGATTTGTCCTCTCTAGTAAAGTTTGTGAACATAAAGACCGTATTATATTAAACAGTATTTATTTTTAAACAGTTTAAAAAGATTTTAAAAGTTGTCTTTTGTGTTATGCTTTGATCATAAGGCCCTATCCTCCCAAAACATCACACCGACATTTCTAATATTATTCTTTACCCTAACTTTAACAAAACAGTTCATGCTAATCTTTATCCCTAAAACAACTTAAAGACGTGATAGCTGGTAAAGATGTCCTAACTTTATAAAGGACCAATGTGAGTTTACACCAGCGGTTGATGCATAGACTGTATAAGTGAAGCCAAAACATCTGGATCGTCCTCTGGTGGCTGCAGTACAGGTCATAAACCCCACCCTCCATTTAAAAGTAAAAGTGTACGCCAAATAAATGTTTCCCAAAGATGGTTTTTGTCATTTAGGTAGTTCTTACGCTGATATTTGTTCAAGTGTCTTCACTTTTCTGATAAGTTTGGTTTTTATTAGTTATGTGATGCTATAAAAAGTGCTGGGATTGACTTGCGATTGGGTGTATGGGTGGGTTCAAAATGGCCAAATGGCTAGTACATTCTCAAATTTTACCAGCCACTCAATAGATTACCATTGTTTTTTTGGGCTGGTGAGTGAAGCAAATCTACCAGCCACTTGCATATTACAAACATATTTTAAACCCTGTGGGCGGGACTTTCATAGCGCGGCTCCACCGCCTGATCACTACTGCGCAGAAGATGGCAGCGCCCGTATTTTGCCCGTATTTTGGCTTCACTTTTGTACAGTGGGAGGAAGGATCTTGTTTTACAGTCTATGGTTTACACCTGCAGAGTGGGCACAATTTTGCACCACACAGATACACATGTTGAGAGAAAGTTGCCCAGTACCCTATAGCAGCTGAGCTCTGCAGTGTTCCTGCAGCGTTGGAGCTGAGGCTGGTGTTGTTCTTTTGGATGGGAGGCAGGGGGCGCTGGATCCAACGATCTGGGTACCTCATCACCAGTTTGCTGCTGCCCAGCTCCACCCCCTGCACAGGAAGAGACCGCACTTTAACATACTCGTACAATGACTATTACATTCGAGATGAGTAACATCATGTTGAGTTTATTTATCACTCACCTGCAGCTTATCCAGGGCTTTGGCAGCCATGTTGGCATTCTTGAAGTTGACGAAGGCACAGAAACGCTCATGAAGAACTCTGATGCTCTCTATTTCACCAAACCTATAACCATGGAAACACAAAACCTTTGACTTAGAGGGTGACAATAGAGGGTGACAATGAAACGGGAGCGGGACGGGATTCGGGAGTCTTTCTCTCGGGATTTTGCAGGACAGGATTTTTTTTTCACGTGATCAGGATATGATGGGAGTATTTTCATGGGCTCAGGATGGGATGGGAGCGACAATTGATTCCCGTGTCACCCTCTACTTTCACTACAGAAAACTGTGCTGTACAGACCTGCAGGCAAAGTGATGCTGGTTGTGCTTCATATCCAGCGCTGACCATTAATATTGTCATTATTATGATTACAGTAGTACACCAACCCTTCCACTACTGATGCTAGTGGTACTACGACAACTAGTGCTACTCCTGCTACTACTACTGCTACTATAACTACCTTTGTGTGACTACATCTTACCTACATCTCTCTGAAACTACTAGCATAACTTCTACTACTACTAACGAAATGTAACACCAGTTTTCACAAGTCTAGTCTCTACTATGTGTGTCTTTATTAGGGACTTTAAGCAGCCACGGTTGTAGGGCTGGGTATTTACAATCGAATCGATTCCGATTCACAAGGTCCGGTTTCGATTGCAGAAAATTTCACTAACAATACCAATTTTTCTTGGATATAAAAGAAATTCTCAGAGAAATTATGCTGTAAATTGTACAAGCAAGAAGCAACCCTCAAAATATTTTTTCATAATGCACCAGGTAAGAACTGACCCCCAAATACTTAGTTTAAAGTACTTTTTACTTAACAGGACTAACATTATATTACCATAATTTAACCCAGCCCTACATGGTTGAATGGATGGCTCCATTCCAACGATTTCTTGACGTTGTAGCCCAACTGCCATGTTTGGCGCACCCACTACTACGTCAAACCCGTTAGAATGTTCCTGGAACACCGTAGCCGACCCTTCAACGGTCACTGCTTAAAACCCTATTAATTACTGCTGCAGCTGTTATAGTTGGTGCTTTTTATTACCCTTCATAAAATATGATTATGTGAAGTATGTCTTGTTTTTATAGTTGTACTCAAATAACTACATGGACTTCAGCTGACTGCCTTCATTTGTTTTTCACTACATATAAAACCTAAATTTATAACCCCTGCTCTGCTCTTTATAGCTACAATTTGTGCTCACACACACACACACACACACACACACAGGCATTTTGAACAGCAGGGGCTTAAGTGAAGGGCAAATCATTACAGTAATACATAATTATTTATTTTTGAAAAAATGTAAACAAAACGTGAAATATATTAACACAACTCTGACTTCCTTACCAATTTATTTGAATTCCCTCACACTTACTCAATTGTTTAATACTCAACACAGCTGACAGTTCACAGAAAGACCATGGTCTTCTTTAGTATTCACTGGTTTTATCAAGAGCAGACAACAGCAGAGGAAACTGCCACAATGTGCGTGCTTTCTATGCTACAAGTTTTAAGTATATAATTAGAACAGACAGCACCAAGGAGAGGGACACTAAGAATTTGTTTATTTTGCAAATGGCAGTAACTCATTTTAATAATTGTTATAGTAGTCACACTAAACGGAAAAGGCTGTTGCTGCTATTTTGTTCATTTTTCATGTAGTGGTCAATTTATAGATTTTGGTCTTTTTTGCTCTCATGTCTTCTTTTACTCTAATGGAAAGAAAACTTCCACACCTTTACCCTCCATCTGTTCGCATCTAGATTTCCTCTAAATGAACCAAACAAGCTAATGTGCATATTTAAACATAACATTTTATGAGAAAAATGCTTTGATGTAAGTCATTAACTGGGGAAGTTTTGTGGTGAAATGTTAAGTTTGATCATTTTGTTTAACTTATTCACCTGCAGTGCCATGTCAAATGTATGCAAAGTAGCGCATTTTAATGAGTTAATGCCTAATTTGCGTATCAATGTGGCGATTATGATGACATTATTAGACACAAATTGTACTGTAGCTGTTCACCTGTAGTGTCTCCATTAAGTACAGTAGGCTACATTAGCCTGGATGGCCATGATACCTTAGCTAAACCTTAGCTAACGTATTACATTAGCTAGTAGATCATGCATCATAGCAAGACACAAGTTAACTATATATTTTTTTTGTCTTTCAGTAATTAGCTGTAAACTTGAGGCACTGGTAGCCTATTCTTTTGGTCCATCACTCACCTCCACACAAGCCAAGACTTGATATTTAGATTTTTTTATTCAATAAATATATTTCTTTGACAGGGAAGCTGTGCGCAAACAGGAATATATATAGATATATTTATTTATACATTTTTTTTAAAAGCACTGCAGAAAAAAGGGCACTTTTTATCAAGGAAGAATAGGGCAGGTGCTCAAGCCCCATTTGATGTCTATGTGTGCACATGCCTGCATGCATGCACAGACTGACACACACACACACACACACACACACACAGTGCTTTTACATTTTGAAGAGATCCCAGAGGTCTGTCTCTGTAACCTCCACTGTAATGTTCCCAACCCACAGAGAGCGACAGCTCCTGTAGAATAGAAAAGAGAAGTTAGTGGGAGAAAAGAGAAGGATGTCGACAGGAAGAGCCAAAGGTCACAGGAGAGGATAATATGAGAGAGTGATTATTTGTCCAATGAATGCCAAAAGTTAATTATAATTTTTAATTACCCACAGTATAAGATATTAACAGTTCCCCGTGTTTATCTTTTACTGAAAGAGAATATATGATTTATATATGTCTATAAAAATAGAGGATTGGTTTGCTTCATGTTTGAAATGCTACTGTATTAACATTCACGCCCTCAAAACAGTCTGTAGTCCTGAAGATTTCAAAGTGATTGGTGTGATTATGTTTATTGCTAATAGCCATAAAACATACCCACTCTGGTCCTGCTGAGATGTGTGCTTTACTGCTGGAAGTCAGAGACAGGAAGTAGACATTATGTCATGACAAAACAATAAAAACAGGGCATCAATATGATGTATTTACCATGGGTTAACCACTGATGGCTGCTGTAAATTACATATCTTTCTCCGGCTAGCTCCGCTATTGTGCCAACACTGTATAAACTAAAACATAATATTGATAAACGTCATTTGGAAAACTGCAGATTCCGCAAGGTGCCACATGTGGCTTTAACACACTTTAAAACAGTTTATGCATGGTGTTTGTTTACTTATAGGATCTACTGCATGTCTACTAGTATATGTAAAGAGTGCAGATTCATATGTCTTTACATCCAATATACTGATTTCACTCTGCAGACTACAACGTATTGTCTGTAGTGTGCTGTTCATTATATAGTAGAAAATCTATATTTTAATGTCCATGTTTTTTAATAATGATAATAAACTCTTTCTGTCATGATGTACTGTCAGTTAGTAGCAGTATGTGTCTCCTATCCATGTCTTATATTACTGCTGCCCCTGTGTGGACAGAAGTGTCACTGCAGCTGGTTCTTACTTTTGGCCTCGGGTGAGGTGGTGGCTGCCTGAACGGTGGTGAACTTCTCCAGCAGCAGTTTACTCTGCTCTTCCTCAAAACCCAACTCCTAAAAGCAAAAAGGCAAGCAAGCACATTCAAGTTACATCGTGTATACATCACTTTTCCTTTCAAATGCCCTGGCGCAAGACACTTTATCCATATTTGGACAAGAGCAACACTTTAGTTCTAACCAACTGGTTAGGTGGCATGTATGAGATTCTGAGTAGGGCTGCACGATATGAGGAAAATATCTAATTGCGATTCAATTATCAATTATTTTGACTGATATTGCGATTGCGATGTGATTCACGATATTTTAGGGAATGATCATTTTTGTATCATTATTCTCATTTTCATTGAAAAATATAAAATAAAAATAAATGACTGAAGTGTGATTTTTTTGCAGGATCTGTACCAAACAAATATCTTTTCTGTAGTCTGTAGGATAAGATTTGTAGGCCGGGACGTCTCTGCAGCACCACAATACTTTATTTTAGAATGGTTTGACACAGTATTTTGCCTTGAACAAATATTGCGCAACCCTGCGATTTGGATACTGCACTAGTTCATATTGCAATTTCGATATAATTGCGATTAATTGCGCAGCCCTAATTCTGAGATGTCAAAAGAAATAAACTTCCCTCCAACGCACCCACTAGCCCACTGAGCTCTAGTTGCCTCAACCTGTGGATGCTAATTTCAGACTAAAAAACCTGACACTGGCCATCAAAGCTACAATATTATCTAAACTCTTGTACCTCTGGACTGTAGTCCATCTTGACCTATTAACAGCCAGCTAACCACATGTTCATGAGGTTTTTTTTGACACAGTAAACACCATATTTTTGTTGTACTGCACATTGCTGCAGCTCCTCTTTTCACCCTGTGTGTTGAGCTCTCTGTTTTAGCTACAGAGTGAGGCATCTCACTTCTGTTCCATCTTTGTTGGGAGTCGCACATGCAGAGTATGAGGGTGTGCCACGCTAGCAGCTAGGCGAGCATTATAACGTGTGTTCCAAAGTGACCACGTTTGTCTCTGAAGTAAAGGCTGGACTACAATAGAGCTGTTTGGAGCAGTTTGTGAACAGTGTTTTCTGTTGGAGATGGTAAGTCCCTTTGGGGTGGACTTTGAACGCAGCCTCGGAGGAAGTCGACCCTTCTAGTCACTTGTCCTCCTCACCATGAGCTGCAGGAGCCGGCAGGTGAAGAGTTTACCGGATGCTTCCTTACAGCGCTGATCCAACTTCAACACCTGCTCCATGGCTGCCTCCGCCTCACTGTACCGCTGGAACACACGCACGCACGCACACACACACACACGTTAGAGGGCAAAAAATCTAAACACATGATGTTGTACTCATTGATCAAGGACTGGAGGTAGTTTTAATTATTATAGTGCTATTAATAGTTCTTCCGAACATTTTTTTTTTTTTTTTTTAGATCCGTTTAAAAACATTAATATTCAAGCAGGCAGCATACTTTTGGTCCAAATACTAAATCACAGAGCGCAAATCATTACTTTTTTGGGTTGTACGTCAGGTGCTAACCTTTAACCCCATCAGAGCACACCCCTTACGGAAGTATCCCTTCGGCCAATAAGGAGCCAGCTGAATGGACCTCTGAGCGTCCGTGAGGGCAGAGGAGTACTGCTCCAGAACCCAATAGCAGTGAGAGCGATTTCCGTAGAACCTGCAAGAGTCACAGAGAGGCACAGGCGGAGATATTTATTTAAGGCAAAGTGAATGTGAAGGGGAAAAAGAGGCGCTCTGATCAGGAGAGGACAGGACGAGTGGAGTTGAGTTGGGTTCATGTTTCAGCTAACCTGTGGTCCCTCGGGTCGCAGTAGATGGCTTCTGTAAACATGTCCACTGCCTGGCTGTACCGGCCTTGCTCAAACATCTGAATGCCCTGCACTGGAGAAAGCACACACACACACACACACACACACACACACACACACACACACACATTTGCACTTTAAACTATGAGGACTTTACTGGCATAATGCATTCCCTCACACATACTTATTTCTTCTTCTTATAAAAATCTGTTGACATTGTGTTCTGTGAATTATTTTTAGTACCCAGGACGTTGTTTTTAGGGGTGCACCGAGCCGATATTAAGATTGGATATCGGCCCCGATATTGACTAAATAGCTGGATCGGGGATCAGACAAATTAACAGATCCAAGGGCTGATCCAGCTTCTTCTTTTTTCCCACTCCGTCGCAGCACTGGGACCCCTGTTAACTGCGTACCCTTCTCACTCATGGTAGTAACTTTATAACACAACAATTAATAACCCACAACTAACTTTCTTTAAAAGGATAAAACACCATAGCACACAACAATTTGTGACTTAAACAGTTTCTAACACTAATCATTTTACATTTACAAATGTAGCTCCACCGCCGAACATGCATGTTGGGTAACATTATAGCTGCTAGCTAGCCAGGTAGCATAACAGTCTGCAACACATATTACATAAAATGCCAAGCTACTGCATTTATAATGGTAATTAAGTTATGTCTACTAATTATGATTAGAGGATAAAATAAGCATGAAACTAGAAAATACTGCCTTGCAGTTGTATGCCTCCCCCAGTCAGTCAAGTTGCAGTTAATAGCCACGTTTGTCTCAAGGAGTTCCTGAGATGTGTAGTTATGGTGTGTATCTTGTGCACTAGACTTATTAAAGGTCCCATGGCATGAAAAATGTCCCTTTATGAGTTTTTTTTACCATTAATAGGAGTTCCCCCAGCCTGCCTATGGTCCCCCAGTGGCTAGAAATGTCTTTTATTATTTTATTATTTGATAATTGTTTCTGTTGTATTTGTATTTATATATTTTACCATGTTTTTATTGTCTATGCACATTGTAAAGCGTTTTGTGACCTTGTCTGTGAAAAGCGCTGTATAAATAAAATTGACTTACTTACTTACTTACTTACTTAGAAATGGCGACAGGTGTAAACCGAGCCCTGGGTATCCTGCTCTGCCTTTGAGAAAATGAAAGCTCAGATGGGCCGATCTGGAATCTTCCCTTTATGACGTCATAAGGGGAAAGGTTACCTCCCCTTTCTCTGCTTTGCCCGCCCAGAGAATTTGGCCCACCCATGAGAGAGAGAGAGACATCATGGCTTGCAAACAAGCGAAGCATGGCAGTTGGTCAAGGCCACACCCCCACCCTCCACCTTGCCCCCCCCTCTCTCCTCCTCAATAGCATTTAAAGCTACAGACACAGAAATGGCACACCCTAAGGAAAGCCCATTGGGGGACTGGCTCTAGTGGCTGTAGTTCTGCACCAAGGCTGAATTTTAGATACAGTATTAGGGGACCACTAAGGTCTATATAAAAAGAGACTTCAGATACAGTATTAGGGGACCACTAAGGTCTATATAAAAGAGACTTCAGATACAGTATTAGGGGACCACTAAGGCCTATATAAAAGAGACTTCAGATACAGTATTAGGGGACCACTAAGGTCTATATAAAAGAGACTTCAGATACAGTATTAGGGGACCACTAAGGCCTATATAAAAGAGACTTCAGATACAGTATTAGGGGACCACTAAGGCCTATATAAAAGAGACTTCAGATACAGTATTAGGGGACCACTAAGGCCTATATAAATTGACTTCAGATACAGTATTAGGGGACCACTAAGGCCTATATAAAAGAGACTTCAGATACAGTATTAGGGGACCACTAACACCTATATAAAAGAGACTTCAGATACAGTATTAGGGGACCACTAAGGCCCAAATAAAAGCATCCAAAGAGCAGCATGTCATAGGGCCTTTAAAAGGGAACTAGGTGTACAGTACCCAAAATACAGCAAATAGATTCACCTGTCAGAGACTCCCCCCTCCTCTTCATTTCTTCTGTGCTTTCCACCTGCAATCACAACAGACAGTGTTGTTAGTATAATGTAAGCAATGCTGATTTTCTGGTTTCCACATCTTCAGCAAAAAGAACTAATCCGTCATCAGACAAATCAATAAAACATGCTGGAGAATTACATCTCCATTGTTCCCACAAAAAGACTTTTGGGAGGTTCAATAAATAGCTACAAACTGGATGAATGGATGCAACATGAATGGATGTGTGTGTGTGTGTGTGTGTGTGTGTGTGTGTGTGTGTGTGTGTGTGTGTGTGTGTGTGTGTGTACCTGGCTGCTCCTGGCCTCATTCTCTTTGTTCTCTCTGGAGATCAGTATTGCTCTGTTCTTCAGAGCTTTGACTTTGATGTGGCTGACAGCGTTGGCCACAAATGCACTGCTGACATCCCACTCGGGCTCCTGAAACATCAGGAAAGTAACATGAAAACCACTAAGTACAACAGGCTGACAAAATGTGATAATTATCTTTAAAAACAAAGGAAAAACAAAGACACTTGGTCTTGATTTGATTGTATCTGATTCAAATGTTTAGTAAATCAACATAGCTCCATCTCAATTATCCAGGTGGTATCATCTCTGGGGGGAGCTGAATCCAAAACACACAATCATTTACGGGATTGTTCAGGTACCACTGGAAGAGACCCGCCAGATGTCCCTCACCTTCCGCTTTCTTTGTGTTGGCGTTCTAAACTCCGGTGGATTTCTGAGGACTATGGTTAACTGCTGCTCAGATCTCTGCAGGGTAAATCCAGACAGCTAGCTAGACTATCTGAGTTCTCTGTTGTACGACTAAAACAACCTTTGAACGTACACAAGTTCCACCAAAACACGTTCCTTCCCGAGGCTATTTTGCAGCGGCACCGCTGCTCTGTCCGGCGCTTTGCGTCACCCAAGAAGATTGTGATTGGTTTAAAGAAATGCCAATAAACCAGAGCACGTTTTTCTCCCATCCTTGAATACTGTGTGGACTAGCCAGACCCTCCTCCGCACCGCTGTGGAGGAGGAAGGTCTGGCAATGCGAGACTAGAGAACTGTTAAATGATTTCATGCTGTGGATGTGAAATATTAACTTTAACAATGCAAGGCGAGTTTTAATTAAAGATGTTTTACTTTTCCTTTGCACAGATCCCTCAGTTCTAGCTAAATAAGTACCGACAAGTAATCCTCATAATAGTGGTAGCTGTCTTCTGGTTTTTTCGTTTCTTTTTTTTTTTTGAGAACTGAGGAATATTTCAGTTTATCACTGAGAAGTCAGGTTGACTGCCTCTGGAGCAGGTAGGGGCTCAAAGTCTTGCTAAAGGATACTGCAGTTGTGGCTGAGGAGGTTGCCATTGTGCTTTTTGACCTTATCTATATGAAAAAATATCTCTATAACGACCAACTGTTAGAAAAATTGAGATTTACATTCTACTGTCTTGATAATATTAAAATGATTGCAGATAATCTATCCTTGTCTGGAGCCTGAGGATAGAACATGCCCTCCCTGACCAGATAAAGGAGACAACATTGACTTTGTATTATCACTGCATATCATTAATTATAAAAAGCGGCTGTAGAGAGGCTTTCGTTAGTCAGTTCTGTACGTTGATGAGTGCTGAGACTGGCTCCTTGTTGTGTTTGCAAGTAAAAATTAACATTGAGAGACTCTTCAGTGTTTCTGTCTATCCTTTGATAATGTAATTATTCTAACACCAACCTACCATCATCCCTACCATCATCAGAAGCCACTGTACCTTGAATCACATCAAACATTTCAGACATCTTGCAACGACGACTGACGTCATGTCAAAGATACTTTTAAGCACTTTGATTTCTAAAGAAGACTGAAACCGGTGCTTTAGAATGTATGTTTGCTGCATTGCAGTGCTCTTTTCATGGTGCTAAATAAGGGTGTGTTTCTACCAAGAATGGTTGGAGTGTGCAGTGTTAACTTCTCGTTTGTTTAGTTTTATCAGGGGGGGACGATCAGAAGCAGCTTCATGTTCTTAAGCGGTATGAACACAAGAGATGGTAAATTATGGCAAAGAGAACAGACAAGTCTATCAATGCTTAGTTGAAGGTACAGGTACTTATTTAACCCCCAAAACTCCAAGTTGCAGGAAGGCATTTTACCAAAAGCTTTACAAAACTTGTGAAACCTTGAGAGTTTTGTTTTTCTACTTGTATCTTGGAAGTGTGAACCTACAACCAACAAACTAACAAAAAAATTCAACGAGAACTTTTTCGCTCAGGACCAGACCAAAGCTAGACTTTTATCGCTAGTGTACCAGGATCCAAGCACCCGACGCAACTCTCAACCGTAGGGCGCACCACCCTGGGGACAGGGCTGGGCAGGGCGTAAAAAAGGAGGTTTAACAAGCTTTACTTTATGCAGGACCAGATACTTTATGTAGTCACACTGACAATGAATCATTTTGCATCTCATTCACAAGTGTTTCTTAGTTTACAACTGTTCTTTTCTTTTATCAAATACTAGTTAGTCGGACCTACTGACATTTATGTCATTAGAGACTCTTGAGATGTTTTACAAACAAGTATGACATTTGTTACTTTTGGTTTGAGTACACTGTCAACATTAGGCAAAGGTGGCATAGTGTTGTCGAATATGGCAATGCCAACAAATGCCAGTTGACTCTTTTGGGATTTGATTTACGACACCACACCCAGAATTTGTTTGCCATGTTGCCTGAGCCAATTTCAAAAGCATTTACAGTATACAACCAACTTCACAGTGAGTGAGCAGAGAAGGATTCCACAGCTGTGTTTGAAACCGTACCGTGATTCACTCACTCCCTATTCCCTACATAGCGTTTATTAAATAGAGAACTATATAGGGAACAACCAAATGAGATTTCGTTTGACTCATTGAAAACATTGTTGTGTCAGGAGATGCGCCGGTTATTTTGCGCGCCCAGCATCATATAAACAAACAAAAATACTTCTAATACGACCCCTGAAACAAACAGAGCACTCAGGATGATAGTAAAAGGCTGTATATAAGTTGCATGTTAAATTTCCACTATTGAAGTATCCAGAGAGTGGAAGTTATCCCCTTATTAGACATTCTCTGGTATATTGTATGTACACTCAAATTAGCTGTGCATTGTGGGTATTTTATAGTGGACTATAAAGTGAGTGAAATTAACTGCGGCGAATTCGAACACCACTACAAAATGGCAAACACACTACAGTATATAATGCACTATTTCCTTGATAGGGAACAGTTCGAACACAGCTCATGTCTCACTCATGAACCCTTCAACAGGACACTTCGCTGTTCAAGAACACTTTACAGGAATGTCGAACCTTCAGGTCGCTCTGTTGCTTCGCTGGCCTTAAATAACTTCACTAGGTACTCTGGTTTATTATTCATTTTATTTCAAAGGGATTAATGAGCTCCTCACCTCCTCCGAGGGCCTGTGGGGCGGCTGGCCGTTGCTCTTGTTCTCTGCTGTCACAAGGGCAGGGACTGATTCAGGGTTGCATTTGTTTCTGGGTCGAACGGCGGTCCATTCCTTCACCTCCTCTTTCAATTCCTCCTCGCTGTCACTCTCTGACACCGCTCCAGCCGCTTCCTCTTCCTGTTCACAGTAAAAAGTAGAACAATTTAAAAAAAAAATGTACCTCAAAAGAAGAAGTCACATATTACACACATACTGGGGTTTTCAAAGGTATTATGCAACATAAGTGCAAAAGCTATCAGCATGACTGTTTTCTAAATGGAACGTTAAGTAATGCTTTCTTTGTTATTTAGTTGTATAAGTCATATTTTATAAGAGTCTAAACACCTGTTGGCCGAATAAGAGTGTTTAAATAAAGTCACAAAGTAACTTCATGTTGGATTTTTACACATCCAATATTTTTCGAATACACCTCGATTGTCAGTTACCTTTTCTGCTTATTCCACTGTAAAAGCTAGTCAAGGGAAACATGCACTGAATTCGCATTCATTTTGCTGAGGTTTGCTTGACATCTATATCTATCTATCTATATAATCTATCTATCTATATCTATATCTATATATATATATATATATATATATATATATATATATATATATCTCATGCAACAATTTATTGGAAACATCACTATCACAACCAGATCAACAACCAACAGACTGAAAAACAGCGTTTTCCCACAGGCAGTTCAATGCACAAACCCCCCTCTTCACCATTTCCTCCCTCTAAGACTAATGTGTAATAAACCCCAAGAACTGGAAGTGCAATAACCTCATACAGTGGGGTAAAAAAGTATTTAGTCAGCCACCAATTGTGCAAGTTCTCCCACTTAAAAAGATGAGAGAGGCCTGTAATTTCCATAATTGGTACACTTCAACTATGAGAGACAAAATGAGAAAAAAAATCCAGAAAATCACATTGTAGGATTTTTAATGAATTTATTTGCAAATTCCTCTGGAAAATAAATATTTGGTCACATACAAACAAGCAAGATTTCTGGCTCTCACAGACCTGTAACTTCTTCTTTAAGAGGCTCCTCTGTCCTCCACTCGTTACCTGTATTAATGGCACCTGTTTGAACTTGTTATCAGTATAAAAGACACCTGTCCACAACCTCAAACAGTCACACTCCAAACTCCACTGTGGCCAAGACCAAAGAGCTGTCAAAGGACACCAGAAACAAAATTGTAGACCTGCACCAGGCTTGGAAGACTGAATCTGCAATAGGTAAGCAGCTTGGTGTGAAGAAATCAACTGTGGGAGCAATTATAAGAAAATGGAAGACATACAAGACCACTAATAATCTCCCTCGATCTGGGGCTCCACGCAAGATCTCACCCCGTGGGGTCAAAATGATCACAAGAACGGTGAGCAAAAATCACAGAACCACACAGGGGGGACCTAGTGAATGACCTGCAGAGAGCTGGGACCAAAGTAACAAAGGCTACCATCAGTAAGATACTACGCCGCCAGGGACTCAAATCCTGCAGTGCCAGACGTGTCCCCCTGCTTAAGCCAGTACATGTCCAGGCCCGTCTGGAGTTCGCTAGAGAGCATTTGGATGATCCAGAAGAAGATTGGGAGAATGTCATATGGTCAGATGAAACCAAAATAGAACCTTTTGGTAAAAACTCAACACGTCGTGTTTGGAGGGGAAAGAATGCTGAGTTGCATCCAAAGAACACCATACCTACTGTGAAGCATGGGGGTGGAAACATCATGCTTTGGGGCTGTTTTTCTGCAAAGGGACCAGGACGGCTGATCCGTGTAAAGGAAAGAATGAATGGGGCCATGTATCGTGAGATTTTGATTGAAAACCTCCTTCCATCAGCAAGGGCATTGAAGATGAAACGTGGCTGGGTCTTTCAGCGTGACAATGATCCCAAACACAACGCCCGGGCAACGAAGGAGTGGCTTCGTAAGAAGCATTTCAAGGTCCTGGAGTGGCCTAGCCAGTCTCCAGAGCTCAACCCCATAGAGGAGATCTGCATGGAGGAATGGGCCAAAATACCAGCAACAGTGTGTGAAAACCTTGTGAAGACTTACAGAAAACGTTTGACCTCTGTCATTGCCAACAAAGGGTATATAACAAAGTATTGAGATGAACTTTTGTTATTGACCAAACACTTATTTTCCACCATAATTTGCAAACAAATTCATAAAAAATCCTACAATGTGATTTTTCTGGATTTTTTTTTTTCTTCTCATTTTGTCTCTCATAGTTGAAGTGTACCTATGATGAAAATTACAGGCCTCTCTCATCTTTTTAAGTGGGAGAACTTGCACAATTGGTGGCTGACTAAATGCTTTTTTGCCCCACTGTATATGTATATATTGCCACCTCATCGTGTTTATTTATTTTTATATTTTACTATTTAAATATTGCTATTTTATATATATATTTTTTTTATTTATACTGTCATACTGAGAGCTGCTAAACTGTGTCATTGTTGTGAAACAATGACAATAAAGATCTATCTACTGAATTTAACGAATACATTCAAACACATGCACATCCAGATCTATGTGTACATACTGTACACATGAATGCTTGCATACATATGGACATAAAGGAGATTGTGTGAACATATGGCAACATACCAACCCCCTTGAGGCTTTGTACATTAAAGAAATATTTAAAAAAAAATAACAGCAGATGACAGATTCCGTTTAGGCCGCGATGTTCTCACCTGTTCCGAAGCATCCTCCATCCTCTCCAGTTTCTTCCGTTCTTTCTGCCTCTGAAAGGAGAGCATGGACATGATGGCTGTGGGATGGTACAGAGTTAAGTACGGACACAAATGTAGGGGCAGATGTGCAGTGTCAGGTGTGAAAAAAATAAAAAAATGAGAACAGGGAATAAGTTATGAAGAGGGTGCAGTAAAATGTTTCTTATCAGGGGAGGATGTATGGTATGGTATGAACAGGGAAAGCTGTGAAATAGGTGTGACACAGGAGTGGACACGAGTAAATAAGGGAGTGGTAACAGGTCTGGTGGTGGAATGTAGCAGACAAATTCATTTCAGTTAGAAGAGGAATCATAAACAATAAAGACATGAGCTGCAATGTGGACATCGTATTTTCGTTACTTAGTAGATTTTTGTCAAAGTGGTGATGTGACTAAACTGTTGCACACATTGTATGTTTGTTTTAAATGATTCTGACTTCAGACATTTAAAAAAAAAAAAAAAAAAAAAAAAAAAAACGTGGATTTATCACAATCTTACTTTCGATATCCCTGTTTTTAGACTACATACTTTACACTTTAGCTAGAAATTAATCTTTGCAAAAATTAGTCTTACTATTTTATGTACGATTTTGTTTTTGAATTTTGAGCAGTCAGTGCAATTATTGTCTGCTGTTTGTTTATTATGTTTTTAAATGTGATGTGTTGGTAGCAATCCATCCGTACTGGTGCTGTACCCGTATGATCTATTATTTTTGTTAGTTGCAGCTTTTAAAGCCTTGAAGTGTAATGTCACGTCAGTCAGATCGCATTCTTGTTACTCACTTTCCTTTTAGCTCTCCTCCTCTCGGCTCTCCTTCTTGTTCTCTCCTCATCATCCAAACCCTCCTCACTGTTCAGCATTGCCTGCTTGTGACACACACACACACACACACACACAGTTCAGGTAACTGAAGAGGAGCTTGGAGTCACTTCTTAACTTACCTAAACACAAAATGATTTTACTTTAGAATTAGTGCTATTGTGTATTAAGTGCAGCAACAATTCAGAGAGAGGAGATAGCTTTTGAGGCATAAATGGAGTTTTTTCTTTTTTTACTTTGCATGTCTGGAGATAAACTTGGCACCTATTGAATGGATCCCCTAGCCTGGGAATACCCTGACGAACTTCCGGCAAATTTGAGATTTGCTCTGCAAGACAGTCTGGCCAAGAGCCCACTCAAGCCCATTTCCAATTTTTACAAAACGAGACACCAATCACAACCGCTTTACACGATGACGATAGCACAGCGACAGCAAGCAGCTTTTTGTTTACATTCAACATAACGGCCACCGAAGCGCAGCAACCCGTTGATGCCGCTGTCGCTGCTACGTCACCCGGATCGTTGGTCTGATTGGTTGAAGGACTATCCAATTGCGCCCAGAGGCATTTGAGCGGCGTCCGTTGGTGACGCCCCTTTGGAAATTGGCTGTGAATGAAGCTTGCCCGACCCGCTCTCAGTTACAACTGAGAAGGGTCTGGTGTCAACCAGGCTATGGATCCCCAAGAAGCCAGATATTTTGAGCCAGAATCCTAGTGGCCGTTATTGTTACTGCATCTTAACGCACTCATGGCTTTAGCTCAATGAGACATCAGATTTGAGATAATATGTGACTGTAGATCAGAAAACTGTGATCTATGTTTTTACAGTACCCCTAGTCTGGACTGACGATGAGTTCCATTTACAGGATAATACCCCTGTCGCCGATGTCCCTCGCCTTGCAAACAAGAGCCAATAACGTTTAACCAATGTATCCAGCTAATTTACTGTATATAGCTCACTTTACTGTTTTGTGTGAACAGCTAACTTTATTTAATATTGTATGTGGTATTTTCTTTTGTGGGGTGCAAATGTTCCACCTAAACAAGTTCTTTCCCGAGACTATTTTGCAGAGCCACCGTCGCTGCGTCCAGAGCTTAGCGCCGCCCAAGATGATTGTGATTGGTTTAAAGAAATGCAAACAACCCAGAGCGGTTTTTTTCTCCTATCCTGGAATGTATCTGTGGAGGAGCCAGACCTTACTCTGTAGCGCTGTGGAGATAGGTCTGGCAATGCAAGACTACAGTACCCCAGAAGCCCATTTAGTATCTGTATTTTACTACTGTACTCCATTTGTTTTTTTACACTTAAATCCAACTTAGTATTTCTAAAAAAACAGTAAAAACAAATCCATAGTATATATAGTATAGTAATCTTTTAGTCTACCTGTGATGAGCCTTGGTCTTTTCTTCTGTCTGTCAAGTCAGGCGCTCCATTCTGAACCTCCATCTCGTCCTCACATGGCCCCCCTGAAGACACAAGGCATGGCATGAAGAGATAAACATCCCTTCTATTGCGGTCAGTTTTTGTCTAGGTTTAAATGCATCTTTTTTCACATTTCAAATGTCTCCATTTGTCAAGAGAGAGAGAGAGAGAGAGAGAGAGAGAGAGAGAGAGAGAGTTGCATGAGGCATTCCCTATGCAAAACTACACAGGTGATGTCATGGCAGCTTGTGATTGGACGATGCAAGCAGACGGCGGCAAGAATGTGTGTGAACCTTTATTTAGGCTAATGTTTGGAAAACATTCAGCTTTATAGGCAGCAGTGAGTGTAAGTACAAAATGCATTTATCGCAAATTTTAAATTAAAAGCCCCTTTAGTCAAATAATGCTGTTATACAAATATCCGGAGATGTGCTTTATTCAAACTAACAATAGCCTGTCCCAAATGAAGGCAGTAAAATAGAAGGTACATATTTACATAATGACATACACTGGTAAATTCAGCATAATCTGCACAACAATTTAATGATGACACGGCCAATATGAGTACATTATGTTTTAATGCTGTAATTTCCTCTAAATGTGAGATCACTATGGATTCAATTGAATGATTTGAATCCTAAATTTTACATGTTTCCACTGGTTCTTAAATGTGTTGTTAGTGATTAATGATTCCAAAAAATATTCAAGGTGCAAATTATAGAGGCACATTTTAACATGTTAACAAGTAACAAAGTTATAAAAATCTGATTTGTCCAGATGTATTAGAGTCATGACCTTGGAAACAAGTTTTTGGTGCATGTTAATATGGCGCCAGGCAGGCGTTTGACACACTAAGAGGCCACCATGCCAAAAATACCTAAGGCCCATGGACAGAAATAGTGCTCAGACACCCAGAAGCATTCTAGAAATAATCCACAGAGAATTATTTCACTCTCTTACTCGTGTTTAAATATCAACTGAACCATGTTATCACACTGTGAATAAATCTATTTTTGAGTGAGTGAGTTGACACATTTACCAACCAGCTTTTGGTTTAAAATTATTTTTTTTTAAAAACCTGCTACGATATCGGAATTTGGATGGTAGTACATTTTCACTCAGCTGATGAGCACCCCCTTTGCTGAAGCAGATCATTTACCATTCACTCACTGCAGCAGCAGCAAGAGACACAACAGGTGTGCCTGGAGACTTTTATTTCCCGGGATTGCTAGAGGACCCATCTGTTTGCAGTATTTGACATGCCACCGTCTATTTACAGGGCCATCGGTAAACAAGAACACAGCATGGAGGAGGATTTCAGACAGCTGTAGGACGAATTTATTTAACATTCCTTAATGACTATTTAGCAAAGAGCAACATTTGTATGCACAATAAATGTCACTGAATGTATCTACACGTCCATCAATGTTTGAGGCATCCACACCCAACGGTGTGGTTTGTGTACTTCCAAAGTTTGAGATAGACGTAAACCTGTCACCAGTCCATAGTTTGCCCTATATAGAGCACTGACAAGTTTTTTCTTTGACTGTAAAATGTTAAAGCTCCGGTATCCAGATCCTGTATCAGTTGGGTTCTAGTAACAGTAAATCAGCTAAATTCTACGATCAACCTTTTACAACCTATTTTAAGACAAACGGATGATGTAAACAGATTAAAGAGGCATCAATAAGCCTTGAAACCAATAAAACAAAATGGGGCAAAACTTTACTTTAGGAGCTGGGCAGGTTTTGTAAAAAGAGATTATTGAATATTTAAAATCGTAAATAGGACGACAAATGATCTCTTATACAAAATGACTTAAAAAGAAGTAAAGAGTGGAAAGAGCAGAGTTAGAATCAGAAATTCTTCAGGACCCACATCCACGCTTTTAAAGATGTATAAAATGCATTGTTTAATAAAAATACTTCAATATAACACGGTATGTACCTACAAGGCTGAAACATAAAAACAGACCCCCTACATTAGGAATTGGGGGAGAAAGTCCATAACGTCCTATCCAAGCCATTAAGAGCAGCGGAAAGTTCAAGAACAATTTACCATATTCAATGTGTACTCCAAAGGAAATTATTGAAACTTTAAAACAAATCTACATGAATTTATATACATCAGAATTACCAGAGGACTTCATCATGATAGTTACATTTTTATACTATATTGAGTTGCAAAAGAAGGACCAGTAAGAACAGAAGTGCTCCAAAACCATTTTTAAACGCCTTAACTTCCTTACAATCTAATAAATCTCCTAGTACTTGAAACTCAAAGCCTCCCTGATTTATTCTCTTGGCTATAATTACTGTAATTCCTGTTAAAATGCTCTTCATTTTGGCCCATTTTTGAATTCAGACTATAAATTGAACACTCAACCTCTAGCTAACAGACTAAGCCACTACTTTTCAAAACTGATAAATCAAGACCAGACTGGCTTTATTTTTGACCCTCTGCCAGTAATCTGTGCTGGCTCTTCAACATCATATCTTGGCATTTTCCAGCCATGCGTGGCTGTTAATTAGTCTTGATGGCTTTTGACAGGCTTGAGTGGCCTTATCTGTTCAGGGTCTTGGCTAAGTTTGGGTTTGGCCATTCTTTTATCAATTGGGTCAACATGATTTATATAAAAAACCTCAAGACAGAATTATTACCAGTGGTCAAATGTCAACTCCTGACCCCCAACCCTAGATCCAGCAGACAGCCCATTGTCTCCTGGGCTCTTCATCCTAGCAATTAAGCCTCTGGTAATTATTCTTTTAACTGATGATATCATTTTTTATATAACTAATCCATACAATTCCCTTGCCAAATTATAAATAAAATAAGGATCTTATGGGGCAATCTCAGGCTATAAAGTGAATTACGTTAGTGTATTACCCCACTAACACATTTTGTTTTTCAAATTTTGATTACACTGAGTATCAATAACCTAGCCCATTTAAATGGTCCTCAAATATGGCTGCAAAATGGTTGCAAATAATCTTAGAAATGTGTAAAACTTAATTACCCTGCATTGGTTAGTAAAATAGAAGAGGACTTTCATAGGCTTTCCAGTCTGTATCCATTCCAGCACCCCAGAGTTTCTTCAAAACTCTTAATATAATGTACATATTAGAGAATACAATGTTTTCATCAGCAGGTTAAAGGTAGCATTGATTTTATGAAACAAAACTGCTAATACAGAGAAACAGGTTGTATGTCCTGGATAAGAGACAGATAAGAAGTACTTGGAGAGAGTATACTGTACAGTCTCAAGCCAACATTCTTTCCCCCCACCAAAAACACAAGATGTAGATAGACGAAAAACGAGGGGAGAAAACTCTGTCCCTGAATAGTTCCCCTTCTGTTCAGAAATTTTAGGAATGAGTAGAAACTGAATCTGTTAAGCATTAAGAGCCACAAGACCACCTGACTCACAGAAAGACCAAAGGCAGATGAAAAGCTGGAATAACTAAAGCAGGAAGGAGGGAGGATGTTTGTAAGAGAATAGCATGCTTGTTTTGGATAACCATCCACATTTAGCCAATTTCAAATTACAGGTTTGAAACTGGAACACATTTCCCATCCCGACAACATGAAATCACGTACTGTACAAGAAGACGGCCTATAGAATACATTTACACAGTGTTATTCAGTGAAAACACACACTAGATTGAAGGTTCTTGTCTTAATCAGTCTTTTCCCATAATTCCCAGGATTTCTGGCCATAAATTAGGTTTGATTTTAAACGCAGAGCTGCAAATAATGAACGATAAAATGGTGTTTATTCAAACTGTCTGATGGTATTATGTGCGGATATGTTCCGTGTTACTTTTAGTAAGTAGGCTATGTTTTAAGCTTGCGTGGGAGTAGAACTATGTATACTAACTCTGAGGTCTTAATACATCTGCGTGGGTACAGGGGACTGTATGACTTATTTATGGTCCTTAAGCTCTAAACTATGTAGTGAATGTTTTATATTTTGTGTTATTCACATGAATGGACTGTATTTTGATAGCGCCTTTCTAGTCTTAACGATCGCTCAAAGTGCTTTTCCATAGCACAGGAACCATTCACACAAACACTCATACACTGTGGCTGGCAGCATCGGGGGCAATTCAGGGTTCAGTGTCTTGCCCAAGAGCACTTCGACATGTGACTGCAGGGCAGAGCCAGGGATCGAACCGCTAACCTTCCAAGTGGTAGAGCTTCCAATCAGCTCTACCACCTGAGTCACAGGCCCCGATTGGAAAGCTAGAGTGTTTTTGCAGACAACATGCACAGACTGTTAATGTGTCTGTGTGTGTTTGAAACCTCAGAGTCAGATTCATCTTAAAACTTCCACTTGTCTTTGTAGATTATTTTCATTCAGTCAGCTAGTAGAACGAACGCTGAGACAAAATGATGCACTGTCGTCCGACATCCACTCATATAACATCGTGGTGTAAACAACTCCATGAGATTTAAATACCTGGTGCTCCCCACTTGTCAGCAGAACTAAAAAAAGACCCTTGGATGAGCGACGAAAACGTCTTCAAGTCGACTATTTCAGTCCAGTGGATTGTTCCTTCTGTCTCGACAAGCTGTTTCCTGTTATTTTCCTCCAGACCGGTCATACAGCTTTTGGGATGAGTGTTACTTTTTCTTTTTTACTTTTTTTAATTCGTTTGTGCTACATCGTCCGTCTAGAATTCACTTTGTATTCAGTCTAATAATGTGAAATCAGCATGCGTGGTTACTCAACGTGCCTGGAGGAATCATTTAGTTATGCTGAGAGTCTAACATTCAGTATATTGCTTCCCAACGGTCACATAGATACTTACACAACCAACCACTCTAAAACAATCTGTGTATCGCAGGCAAAACATTTCCACAAGCGTCTCTGATCCATCACATATTGTTTTGATTTTAACGCAGACCAGCCCACAGCCATGAACAAAGCACACCATGGGGAATAATCTGAAACATTTTGGTTTTCATCTGAGGCCAGATTTAGATTGACTAGCTGCTGCAGTCTGATGACTTCTCCGATGAACATGCATTTTGACGTCATGTAGTGAAGTCTTAACTGTTTTTCATTCAGCTTTGGCTCATAATATTTACTCAACAGATTAAACGCCATGGAAACTTTCACATGAACTATGAAAGACAACTAAAAAAGTACTTGCCAGGTTTCCACACGCAGCACAGAGTTATTTGCATGTGAGCTCATGCATAATTGGCAAAATGTCAGCAAGACTTGCACAGTTTTCTTAAGTGCCGCCATATATACTGTAGGTTCCAATAAAAGGCAATGGCGTGAACAGTAAAAGGATGGATAAATTTGCTGTTTTATTTCAACTACGGAAATGGTGAAGGGAGGAGGTAGTCAAGAAAGAGCTCTGTGTAACAAACCATGTGTTACTGTTTGATATGAAAACCACCTGGGCTGAAATCTGCTTCTCAAGGCTGCCGGGCAGGGTGGCCTTGACAGTTTCCTCCCCTCTTTCAAACACACACCCATATTAACACGTACACGTCTCTTTTCTCTCGACATCAGTGTCTTTCTGATTATGTGCAGGGCAAAAAAAAGAGAATACTTTTGGGAAAAAAATAAGAGACTTTATGGCTAAAGCTATACACTTCTAACAGATGATTCAAAATGCAACATCAGAGGGAAAGACTTCAAACTGTGTTAAGTTATACAGCATTTTATAGTTGTTGATACAAACAACTTCTAATACGTTGCGTCCAGTGGTATGGTGTAGGAAAATGTTTCGATGAAGTGAGTCAAACACACAAAACGTGGGACACGTAGCCTGCTAGCTGTTATTTTGACATCAAATAGAGACGAGACAAACCTACAAGACATTAAACATACACACAGCGTCTCAAGGATAATTACAGTATATACTCAAATAAACTTATAGTCACTGAATAGTTATCATACAAATACGGCGGTCAGTACGAACAAATAAAGGTCGCTCCCAGAGAAGGCCACACGTCGTGAAACACGAACGTGCAACAGTCGTGCAACACTCGCTGTATCTTTTTAACAGATGTGCTGTTCTCACACACTGTTTACCTCATTTCAACTGATTCTATTTTGCAGTTTTTCTCAGTATTAAAGCGGCTGTTAATAATAAAACACAACACTTTCTGTGGCTGTTTCACAATCCAGTGAAGACATTATGCCCCCTGAACTAATAGATAGCTTTTTATTGTCATTCAAATGGACATACAGGGTGTACATATCAACGTTCCAGTGGCTCATGAATACTGCTTCAACTAAAAACAAAAAGTTTAAAAAATAAAATAAATAAATACAAATGCTACAGAGGGTTATTTTAACATTTATACATTATTTATACAATATACAGTATGGTTTTTGCATTATACATTTTTAATTGAAGATACAAGTGTAGATTGGTGAAGTGTTCAATAAATGTTTTTGTTGAGAAATTCTGTGTATATTAGTGTTACATTTTATCTTTCAAATAGAGGTTTAAAAACAAGCACATATCGGCCAAATATCGGCCAAAATAAATCGGCAGCAGTTATCGGCCATCGGCTGACCCTGATTTCTAAAGATCGGCACCGGCATCGGCCAGAGAAAACCCATATCGGTCGACCTCTACACATGAGTTTCAGAAAAGTTTTACGGTTTTAAAGATGTGTTGCTTTGTCTCAGTCCGAGCTGCAATAACTGTGATTACTAATGTGACAAAATCTGGACTCAACGTCCACTTACTAGCTTTTTTTCCAGGGCTTTTGACTGAATCTCAGTCTTCATTGGACCAAACTCACTTGGGAGGTGAATGATAAAATCTTGTAGAGCAACGATGAAGATGATAAAGATGCAGCTGAAACCCCCCGACAAAGCGAAGTAGATTTTCAAACTACCATTTCCAAAAAATGAATTTGAATGCTTATTCTATCAAACTTTTGAGAGCAATAAACACACAAGAACGTGTGTGTTCGTCATAAGAAATGTGGAAAATATGTAGATTGAGTTCTTCCACAGAGGTTTTTTTTTCTTTAAAATAAAAATTAAATAAATAACTAAGTGCATATGAAGACACGTGAGATAAAGTGAGAGCAAAATGACAGTCCAGGGACAAGAGGTTTGATGAACCCGGTAGGAAACTCACGCTGATTTGCGACAAACCTAATTTATGTCTGGAAGAAATAAATGACAGGAAGAGAAGACTGTTAACAAACGCCTACATGTTTAGCATGTAGGCGTTTGTCTAACCAGAAAGGCTGCAGGCATCGAAGATCATCATTTGACTGATGATTATTTACATTCTATGACGCAATTCATGAGTCACTTTAGTTGAGTGTGATATTCCTTTGAATTTCGGCTGACTTTGCAAGAGGAACACAACTTTTAGGTGAGTTTTCCGTTCAAGGGCACTATGGGTTGACTAGGACTATCGACGACGTCCCACTGCCAGGATTGTTCATGTGCCGCCGGAAATCCTACTGTCAGTCACCTTCCTCTTTCTTTGTGTTGGCGGTCTAAACTCCGGTGGATTTCTGAGGACTATGGTTAACTGCTCCTCAGATCTCTGCAGGGTAAATCCAGACAGCTAGCTAGACTATCTGTCCAATCTGAGTTTTCTGTGGCACGCCTAAAACAACTTTGAAACGTACACATGTTCCACCAAAACAAGTTCCTTCCCTAGGCTATTTTGCAGCGGCACCGTTGCCCCCGTCCAGCGCTTAGCGCCACCCATGACGATTGTGATTGGTTTAAAGAAATGCCAATAAACCAGAGCACATTTTTCTCCCATCCCACAATGCTGTGTGGACTAGTCAGACCAGAGGTGTAGTCTACGTGATACGCAGGTATACGCAGTATACCCACTAAGAAAGCTCCCGGATTTCCACATACCCACTTATGAATGCGCAATGACATGGAACAACATACTTTGATATATTTTGAATTGTCATCTGTTTATTTTCTTCGCATGGGCTAACTAAAGGTATTTCCGCCATAAATTGATGCATAAGTGTATCAGAATGCAGGAAATGAAGTCTTTGACGCTCAAAGTTTTCCAGGGGGAGGACACCCAGACCCCCCACTATGATATGGCCCCCCATCCTAGCCCATACATATACAGTACAGTATACCCACTACAATACATTAGACTACACCACAAGGTCTGGCTATGCGAGACTAACTATGACAAGACACCAAAGTCCATGGAAGATCATTTCCCAGTTACTATGACAGGCTTCCTGTTCATTATCCCGCTTACTGCCCAACTACTCACCAAAGCTATAAATCGTTTGAAGCAATATATATATTTTTGAATGATTTACAAGTACTTTGTCAACAAATGAATCCTGTAGGATTGCTGGTTTTGCTTGAAAGTGTTTCAAGAGAGTGCGTGTGCTGCTGCCGATGCTGCCGATTGAAACGTACTTAAACAACTGGCACCCAGGAAAAACCAACAGAACGAAGGACAAATGGAGATTAAACAGTCTCTTATCATCATGTCTGTAGAAATTAGTAAGGTGGTTAAACAACAGTCCAAACTACTGGGACACAATGGAGAAAGTGCGACAGCTGAAACTGGCAATCAAGGAGGACAAACGAATGAATGACCTGGAGCGATGCGTCGACGATCTGGAGCAATACTCTCGGATGGGTGAGTTAATCATAGGTGGTCTTGCAACAAGACATCCAACTTATGGCGGCGCTGCAACGGGAGAGAAAGGAGAGGACGCCGAGCCAAGTGCACAATACTCGCCGGAAGAAGAGGTGGTTCACGTTCCTTCAAAGTAAAGATATGGAAATACAAGCCCATGCGATCCCAGAAACTAAGCCGGTAATTGTAACACGTTTCACCAACAGAAAGGCCTTAACAGAATTACCGAGACAGGGCAGGAAGCTGCGTGGGTCAGATGTACTGTATTTCTAAATGACCATCTAACCAAAAAGAACGTCGACATAGCAAAGGCAGGCACAGATCTTGAAAAAAAACCAGAACAACATACAAGCCACTTGGACGAGGAACTGGAAAGTGTGGATTAAGTTGAATGGATCTCCCGCGGAAGCAAGAAACATCATCATCATGGTAAGAGAACTCAATTAATTAGACAAATGTAGATGATGAGTTAGTGACGGTTTGACTGACGAATGAGCCATAAAGACAAAGGGAAAGACACTCTAAAGCTGTGTTCCCTGGTAATATTTGACATTGAATAATGGACAATCGACATGGATATACATTTTGAGATGAATGGAAATAAATCAAACATTTGAAGAGAATATGGACCATGAAAGTTTAGAACTGAGAAGATTTGGCTGGAGAGAGATAAAGATCCTGAGTAGGGCTGGGCAATATATGGATATTATATCGATGTCGTGATATGTGTCTAGATATCGTCTTAGATTTTGGATATTGTAATATCGTGATATGACCCAAGAGTGAAGCTCACTCAGTTGACATTTTTAAATCTACTGTAGATTGAAAACCCACCTCTACTCATTATACTACAGCCAACCATAGCACACCATCCTTTCTGAGCCCTGTTTTGTATTGTTTATCACTGCTTTAATGCTGTTCAATTGTTTTGTCGCTGTCTGTTATTTCTGTGTTCCTTTAATTGTAAAGTGCACTGAGACCATGTCTAATGACGATTTTACACTTTAAATACGTTTGATTAATTGATAGATTTACGGCAAAATGAAAAAAAAAATTCCAATTGAGTTTATTTATGACAGGGGACAGTGCAAATGAATAAAACGCATGATTTTGCGTGGGTTAAAAATGCCAGAATTAGCCAAAAGGCTATTTTTCCTCTGTAGTCCCCTGCCCTCGATGTTAAAAAAAAAAAAGGCTTTATAAAATACAAAGAAACAAAAAGAAAGATAACACAAGCAAAACACAACGCAGACCTTAGCTCAAGACAAGACACAACACTGAAGCAAAAAGATAAACAACAAAGCAAGGCAGTTTCGGCGCTCTCTCTGAGATGATCAAGCTACAAAGTTTGAAATAGAGGGATATGAGATGTTTTTTTATATGAACAGAAGAAAAATAAAGGGAGGGGGAGTTGCTCTGTACATACTCCAAATATAAAAGCAGATTTGTGAGAAATATGTTACTTGTTATAGACAAAGTGGTCTCGCTTTGCCGGCCAGACCTTCCTCCACAGCGCTGCGGAGGATGGTCTGGCTAGTCCAGACATAATAAAAAAAAAAAAAGAATCGACAGATTATTCAACAATTAAAACAATTGCAGCCCTATATGAGAGTGATCATGTATTAATGTTACCTAAAGAAGATTAGATGAAGTGCACGAACATTATCGTGGACATGAATAAAAAGTCAGGCCTCATGACCAGCAAATAATTCTGATTAAGATATCAAAAACTGGACACACTGTCCTCATGCGTTCCTCATGCGGGAATGGTTATGTTCTCGCAACTGAAAGTTAAGGCTGTTAGTGACAGATTGTGTCAGTCATAACAGAGAGATATTGAATTCTGGAAGTGATCATATGCTTGAACTAAATGACAATTATTGTACTGTTTAAAAACCAAACGTCTCCTTCAGCTAATCATTTCCTCTTTTGCACTCCCATTACAGAGGTTTGATACTTTTATTTCAGGATATATTTGTTGTTTCTTAAGTGTCGTGGGATAAGGCTGGGTGATGGGAGTTTCAGAATTACCCCAGGAAATTGTTTAGTAGACACACTCATTCAATAAAAGGCATTCACTGCGTGAGATAGCAACTCTGCTCTTATTTCCCTAATGATTCATGTTTTACATTACATTACATTACATGTCATATAGCTGACGCTTTTATCCAAAGCGACTTACAGTTGCTATATATCAGAGGTCGCACGCCTCTGGAGCAACTAGGGGTTAAGTGTCTCGCTCAGGGACACATTGGTTGATGTATCGCAGTGGGAATCAAACCCAGGTCTCCCACACCAAAGGCATGTGTCATATCCACTGCTCCATCACCATAAAAGTGTGTTAGGCTACATTTTTATGATTTTAGCGGTTTCTGGGAAGATGGCCCACTTTTGCTGTAAAACTGTGGGAAATCCTGAAGTCCTTTATAACATTGTTCCTTACAAGAGAGTAGCTTTTCACAGGTTTTAGCCCAGAATCCTATCTGACATATCTTTCCTAATACTCACTTTAATAATCAGCTTTATAGTGTTTTTGTGGCACTCCACAGATTTACAACTGTCTTGGACGTAGGATAACGTATCAACAGCATAGAAACAATGTTTATGTAATGTTAACTTTTGGTTTGGCTGAGCAATCGATAAACTTCAGTTCAATCTTCCTTACAAAAGTTATTTTTGACTTTTCAATCACGTTTGACCAAACGAGAGACTTAAAGTTGCAACTGTGGTCCAACCAGTTTCTGAACATTCTTGTCGGGTGATGACAACTCGTTTGCCAGTCAAATATCTTTGGTTGGGTTTATGACATGCTGCCAGCTCAGTCTAAACATTTCAAACACCGGCACAGGTTAGCTCTGCTCAAATTGATTATTTTTTGTAAACATCAAACACAAACAAAAGCAGCAGCCCAAAACTAGATATGCTGCAAAATAAAGGGCTAAAACATAGCCTAAATATGCAAGGGGATGCCAAACTAATAAAAGAAGTCCACAAACGCGAGCAGACGCCTCTGTCCTGGTCTTCAATAGTATCAGGTCTTGTATGGAAGTCTGTTTAACTTTTCAATGGTATGTCACTACACGCTGCCCTCCATGGTTGGAGTAAGAGCTTACTACAAAGATGTCTAGTTGGGGTTAGGGTTGAGGTTAGTGCAAAAGATGGATGCTTGGGGTTGGTGCTAACAAAGATCCTTTATGCTAAAGATTTCGCATTTCAAGCATGGCCAATGGTATGAAACGGTACAGACTTCCTGTCTCCTAAAAAGGCGTGGCCTTGTTTGAACGTGTAGTGAACGTCATGTGGATGAATGAAAAGTTATATTTGAATAATGTATTAAGATGTTCTTTTGCTAACGTTAGATATTTACACAGCTAAAAGACATATTTAGTATCACGGAGATTAGTTTTGTTAGGGCGTTCACGAACGTTAGCTGACGTTAGCTTCTCTGTGTTGCCAGATCTCGCGAGAGTTCGGTCCTGAGACAGAAACAGGTCTCAAACAAAGTTCATTTTCTCCTGATGTGTCCATCTGAAAAATGTCATTTTAGTGTCAGAATGTTCTGAGATATGTGGCTTGTGAGAAATGGGCTTCGGTGACTACGGGGCGAAAGGATCGCTCATAATCTGTGTTCACGTTCACTTCTCCCATTGGAATCAATACAAATAGACCTGCAGCTAGTCTCCTAAAGAGGCGTGGCGGTGGAGGAGCCCACATGACACAGATACTGGAAACTAGCTTGAGTTAGGGCGTCTCGGTTCTAAACCTTCTCTGGTGCTAATGCCAGGTTCATGTCATATATGGGATGTAGGATTGAGATGAGAGATCGTCTTAGATTTTGGATATCGTAATATCGTTATATGACATAAGTGTTGTCTTTTCCTGGTTTTAAAGGCTGCGTTACAGTAAAGTGATGTCATTTTCTGAACTTACCAGACTGTTGCAACTGTTCTATTATTTGCCTTTACGCACATAGTCATTATATCCACATTACTGATGATTATTTATCACAAATATTTTGTGAAAGCACCAATAGTCAACACTATAATATCGTTGCAGTATTGATATCAAGGTATTTGGTCAAAAATATTGTGATATTTGATTTTCTCCATATTTCCCAGCCCTAGCCCCACTACCCTAAAAAATGTAATTAAAATTAAGTAAAAAAAAAAAAAGATTATGATAATTAGGCAAAATTAAAAAACTATAAAAAGCCACAAAATGTAACTGGCATTAATTCATATAAGCCACTTCAGCAGAGAAGTTAGCTTTAAGATGCATGCAACTGTTAAACTATCAGCAAACTCAGAATAGAACTTACATAAGCCTATGCGTGCCAATTTTAATGTTTTTACCCATATGTCTAAGGTTATTTAGATGCTGTGAAATGTATTATTTCAGCATGGCGTTATCAGTGCTATTACAGGCTGTGAAATGAAATTATTAATTACAGCTAAACTCCGCATAACATAACTTAACAACCTGTGTCACTAACTTGCGTGGGAAACCAACAGTGTTGTCGACGGCTGCCTGGCAGTTTTACTCACCGCCTCCTAAGCCCAGCAACCGGCAGATATCTCTGGTGAACTTCATCCGGTTTTACCGTGCAGCATTATCGGCACACACTCCAAATACAAGTGAAACTGTCACACCATACAAGACAACAAGTCTTCAAGTTTCATTTACTACTGACACCTCACCGGTGAGGATACCGGTTCATGTGAAATTTCGCCCGCTGAGCCACCTCCTCCGCCCGTCCAGTCACATCCACTGTGGACGCTGTAAGACTTCCGGTCGTCACTTTTAACAATAAAACAATGACGGGCAGAATTGGAAGACGACTTCCGGTTGCAACCATTAAAATAAAATGAGCGTCTTGGTAATAACTCTCAATATAGTTATTTTATTGTATAGCCTATGGTTTATTTGTATTAACAACTGATTTAGGATTTAGTGATTAAATGCAAAACAAAACATAATTACCAATTAAATCTCTCTTTTCTAAATTAAAAACGTTCCTGGTCTCCTATGTCTGCTCATTGATTCATTTCTCTACTGCATTTTGTCTTTATGTAATTTGATTTGATCCCTTAGTTTGCTATAGTTTGCTATTAATGAGCTGAAATGTAACTGACAAGTATGTCATTTAGTTGGCTATAACTTGGTATGTTTATTAACTTCAATTAGGGCCTAATTGGAATTGATTAGTCAGTTTAGGAGCAGGTAGGCCTAAACTAGATGCAGAAATGTTAAATATGGCTAGGCCTACATGTAAACTTACAATATCAAACATAAACTTTCCAATAATTAAAATTAAATTTATTTTGTGTGTAATTATTTTAGAAATGTAAAAGACAGCTTCTGCCGCAGGCTAAAAACACATATCCTCCGACTCTACTTAGCTTAGAAGATGATGGTTATATATTTTTTTTTTTTATGCAATTACATGTGGCACTTTGTAGTTTGGCTTATTTGAACCTAATTTACTTCTATATGATTCTTGCTGTTCTGAGTTTGCACTGTCATTGTTGAATGCACTTATTGGAAGTTGCTTAGGATAAAAGCGTCAGCTAAATGAAGGACTTATAAACTCAACACAACTATTTCAGAACGTTGTCTCTATTTAGGAACAAATCCACCAGTTAAGCCAAGAAGTGAAAAATATGCTGAACAACAGAGTGTAAGACATCTGGTATTTCCTGGCAAGTTGACTCACTTAAAAATGGAGCGCAGTGGTCTCTGGTCTGGATGAAATGGATTTTTGTGGGAACAGATGAGATGAATTGCAAGAAACTGCACAAGGAATGCACACTGCGTTGTCCACTGGGTGGTATTACCGCACTGTCACAGAGTTAATGTGAATCATGTATTTATTTCTTAGTTGTCACATACACACAGTAGAATGTAGTCAAAATTCAATTACTGCTTTTAACCCATCCTAAGTATTAGGAGCAGTGGACAACTATACATACAGCATCCGGGGAGCAACTTGGGGTTCAGTGTCTTGCTCAGGACTTTGACATGAGAGAAATGAAGGATACTTGCTTTACCCCAAGAAAGAGATCTGCCTCTACTACACTTTGCATAATGAATTCAAATAGGCTAGAGGCTTGCAGTGCAATTTCACTACTTTCTTTTTTAATTGTTAAGGACAATAAGATTAAGGTCCAAATTAGGCTCAAGACTTCTTACGTTGTATTCAGTCAACTGCATGTGGGACTGACACCCACTGCACATAAATTATATCTTATAAAGTATAGTTTAGTCAGTAGTATTCTGTCAAAAGCTTACCGAAGAAGAAGAAGACATGCTTTAATAATCCCTAAAGGGAACTAACATTTTATATGTTTTACACACAGGTCCGAAATACATGCACACGTGCACAAACAGGACCTTATAAAGTACATGCAATAGAAGAGATGTCAGAGTGAGGGGGTTGCCTACAAAAGGCGCCCCGAGCAGTTGGGGGTTCAGTGCAAGTCTGACACCTCTCCAGCTACCAGTCCACAGTTCATTCCTGGTCCGTACGGGGACTTGAAACGGCGATCTTCCAGTTCCCAAGTCCAGTTCCTACAGACTGAGCTACTGCGGCCCCCAGAGAGAGATCTACTGCTACTGTAGTTTGCATAATGAATTCAATTACTGTAGGCTATATCAGGCTTGCAGTGCAATTTCAGTTTTACTTCTTTCTTTTTTAATAGTTTAATAGGGACAATAAGAATATATATTAAGGTCCAAATAAGGCTAGACATTTATTAATAGTAAATTGAACTCGATGAACAATATAATACACTGAGAGGTTGGATATTTCAGCATGCAGGTTTTCAAATGTATTTCAGATCTTGTAGGTAGTGTACTACACATGAAGGTTAGTCTGGGGACAACCTTCACCCACAGGAATAGATTGGAATGTGTGCATCTATTAGAGGCATAGGCCATAAAAGGTGTAGTTTGAAGTAACTGTTCATTCCCAAGTGTAGGACCAACAGACTCAAGAACTCCTTTGTCCCTCATGCCATCATACTCTATAACTCCTCACTCGGGGGGAGGAGGAAATAGGGTAAAGAGGACAGAACAGAACAGGAAGGAAGGGAAGGAGTGATAGCCAATCACTCATTCACTGTGCAATTACTTAATAATCTACTCACATACATACCTGGACACTCTAACTGCTCTTAACTGCTAATTTATGCTAATTTATTCACTGTATAATAACACAATGCCATACACAGTCCTCGATATATAAATATATTAATCTTTATTTATCTTTAGTTCATTGTTTTTTTGTTACTGTTTGTTTATTTTTTGTTTACTTCCTATATTTAGCTAAAAGTTTATTGTTATTCTTATACTGTATTTTCTATACTATTTTTTTTTATATACCTCTTTGTTTTCTATACAAGTGTTTTGTAAGCTGCTGAAATCTGCTGCTGGAAATCTAATTTCCTTGCGGGAGTCATCCCAAAAGGATCAATAAAGAGAAGTTTAAGTCTAAGCTTGGATTGTGTGAGGACAAAAAGTATAAAGGAGGAGTTATTTGTTTGTTGAGACACTATGGGTAAATGCTCTTAGGAGTGTGTACACAGGATTATCTCCCTCTCTCGGAGAGAAACCTTGGCATTTACATTTGGTGCATGTCAACTGTTCTCCTTTTCATGAAAGTTGTTTGTTTGTTGTGTGAATAAAGCTGCATTAGTCTGAACTCATTGTACTCAGCATTTGTTAAAGTCTTCATCTCATTTCCAGATATTTCCCTATATCAATATATATATATATATATATATAGAAAGAGGAAGAAACTGATATTTACAATTCAAATCCAATAACTTTATTTGAATTTGGTATTTGTAAAAACTGCAGGATTTGTGATTAAGAAAGTTGTATTATCTTCATGTTTGTGATGAAGATGAAGAAAGAAAGAAAAAACACGCTTGCCTGCAACCTGCTGGCACAAACAGCCGTCCAATCCAATCCCTCTTAATGTAATACGAATAGACAGCCGGATGAACCAATCAGAATCCACTGTCTCCTGGGTCTGGACCAATTATATGTCGAATCGGCTTAACTGGGCGGGGGCATTGTGGAAGCAACGGGCTGGCTCAGCAGCCATTGATGCGCTTTATTTCCAAGAGGACAAACCGACATTAATTCTTCTATATTTGCGGTTTTCTGCCAACTAGAGCCATGGTTTCTCACTCTCTCGCCCTGCCGATGATCTGCTTCACCACGCTATGGGCCCTGGTGGGCGTCGTGGCTCCGTTTTTAGTGCCTAAAGGACCCAACCGGGGGTAGGTGGGCTAGCTGCCGTTCATTTGCTGCAATTAACGGTTGATTATTTAGCGTTTCCTTTAATTGTACACGCTAATGTTAAAATACACACACACAACTATATTTAATTATTCTAAATCAATGTTTACTCCGCACTCAGCTGCATAGCATCTTTATGAATGCACGAGCGTGCTCATGTGATGGAGGCCCTGAGCGTCATCTCGCGTCCATCCCAACATCCTCTGCTTCCTCCCATCCATCCATCCATCCATCCATCCATCCACACACACACACACACACACACACACACACACACACACACACACACACACACACACACACACAGAGGCAAGGCAGTAAGGTTAAAGGGTCAATTATTAACACACATAATAGAGTTTGGTTTTAATGTTGAAAAAAGGCTGAATTGTGAGTCTTGTGCATGGGAATAACAGTGATGCTGAAGCCACACTGGTTCACTATGTAATCAAGCTACAAAATAAAAGTAGATTTAGTTAATTATTGATCAGAAATTGCTTTAAAAGTACTCGAGTAGACCAATAAGGAATTGCTTTAAAAGTACTCGAGTAGACCAATAAGGACATCATGCTAAATGTCCTCTTCTGTTTGTTTTGTAAGACACTTGGGCCTACTCCAAGTGACATAATTAGGCCTATATGACCTCACTGCAATTATCTTGATGACTATTACGTTATGTAGTTCATTTGAAAACAGATTGGAAGAAAGGAGAGGGTGATATGGATGCATGGCATATGTATTAAAAAAAATGATATGTATGGCACCTGCTGTTTACCTGGTTGCTTTAGTGGCATTGTGTACATTTGGTTTTTGCCGCTGATATTATATTTATTCATGTTTAGTTTATTTGAACTTCCTCTCTGTCTTCTCTGACAGTGTGATTGTCACCAGTCTCATCCTCACAGCGGTCTGCTGTTACTTGTTGTAAGTACAAACTCGTCTTCTTTGTAATGAAGCTGCTGTCATGTTGCATGGTTACATCTGCATAATGAATCTTTAAAACATTGCAAATGTGAAGTGTTTCCTCTATGAAGGACTAGTGAGTGTAGTTACATGGAAAACAGTTTGGGTGTTTTTAAATCAAATGGCTTCTGGTGAGGCTGTGAGTGTACAGTAGTCACACACTCAGCTTCAGTGGATTTCTAAAAGTGTGTCCCCCTCTTGAAGATTGACAATTTTATGTCTTACACATTTCATTCAAATATATTGAGGCGAGAGTGCCAGGGATCCCTTTTAAAATGGCCATGCCAGTTTTTTCCCTTTGGAGACAAAGTTCTTTGGAGCGTTACTAAACCCCTAGGGCTGGGCAATATATCGATATACCTCGATATCGTGATAGGAGACTAGATATCGCTTAGATGTTCGATATCGTAATATCGTAATATGACGCAAGTGTTGTCTTTTCCTGGTTTTTCAGGCTGCACTACAGTAAAGTAATGCAATTTCCAGACTGTTCTAGCTGTTCTATTCTTTGCCTTTACCTCAGTCATTACATCCACGTTACTGATGATTATTCATCACAAATCTCACTGTGTAAATATTTTGTGAACGCACCAATTGTCAACCCTAAATATCATTGCAATATCGTTATCGAGGTATTTGGTCCCAAATATCGTGATATTTGATTTTCTCCATATCGCCCAGCCCTATTAACCCCCTTCCCAATAACCTAGCATTGCATTCCTTTGGTCTTCTAGTACAGATGATACAGACAGGATCAGTCAGGATCCTGACAGGATGGATTTTTTTTTCGGATAATTTAATTGGAAAGTCCTTTTTTTTTTCACCCAGTCGTAGTGCTTTATAGCATGTTCTAGTAGAAAGTATGAACGTGAAAATGAACGTAAACCACCAGACATGAGATGGAGACGTCAGAAAATGTTTCCAATGGGTTTTTTGCAAGAGAACATGCTGCTGGGAGGGCAGGAAGAGACAGGCAACTTAAGTTACTTGAGTACTTAACATGAATCGCAAAGGGATCTGCTAGAATTCAACTAAGACATGGTTGCACAAAGCTCTTTCCGACTGACAAGTGGATCTTACAAGAGACATGACGGAGAACCTAAACACGCTGAAGCGAGATATTATTCAGAGGCTGAGTGAGGAGGCCACAGCCTCACAGGCTATCAGCAAACCTAAAGAGCATCAGAAATAAAATAAAAACCTGCAGCTTGGGCTGCACGATGTGAGGAAAATATGCGATAACCTTGTTCTGCATTTCTGCTGCTTTCAGGATTCTGCTATAACACAACAACTTATTTGCTGAATTTAAAAACAAATGAAAGGATATCTTTTCCCTTTTATTGAACAAATTGAACATTGAATTGAATACAAAAGGCACCACTAAAAAAAAAAAGAAGAATGACGGTTACATTTTATCATGCAGTTTTCTACTGATATTTTCTTTCAACTAACACAAAAAATGTTTCATGATACGTCGCAGCCTTTCGCGATGTGTATATTATGCCAGTTGATATTGCTATGACAATAAAAAAAAACAATATATTGTTCGGCCCTACCTGCAACTCTACCGCTCCTATACTGACACAACCAGCAAGAGAAATTCACAGCTGTGGAGGGGGGGGGGGACTATGGAAACATTAAGCTCTCTGATGAAGTTAACCTACGAAACCAAAAAGCTCATATAACCCGGAAGTCTGTCCCTCAAATGATCCTAAAACAGTCCGGAAAAAAAAAGATCTGTAGGACTGAGTCGAGTTGTTGAAAAAGATCTACGTTAATGACATGGCTATGCAGATGAAGTGATGAAGAGACGGCGTGAGAGTGCTAGAAGTAGTATGTGTACGCAGGATTATCATTTCACCACTAGAGGGAGTCCCAGCTCCTTCAGAGGGTTACCTGAACCCTCATTTTCTCAAACTTTAAAAGCCTGCACGGTATTAGGTTTAGTTTGGAAATGACGTACCTGGATAAGTCGGAGGAGCTGGAATGGAAGCAGAGGGATGAAGAAGAAATACACAATGCTGATACACAGATTTATTGTGCAAAATATACAGTATGTGGTTTTAGGGATTAGTTCCACCTGGAGAACTCGGATTAGCTGAGAAATGGACCACACTGTATGGATCTCTTCTTATGCAACTTGCAGTATGCCTTCTTATGATACCTTCAGTTGTTACTGTGTATTGTTTAAATCCTGTACATGAGCTCTTCTTGTTCTTGCTGTGCCTGTTTATTACTTTCAAAGTTTTTAAAATATAGTCAAATAGGCCTGGAACAAACCAGGGCTGCAACTAACGATTATTTCCATAGTCGATTAATCTGTCGATTATTTTCTCAATCAAGTGATTAGCTGTTTGGTCTATAAAAAGTCAGACGTCAATGTCGTTAAGTGTTTCCCAAAGCCCAAGATGACGTCCCTCAAATGTCTTGTTTTGTCCACAACTCAAAGATATTCAGTTTACTGCCACAGAGGAGGGAAGACATTGGAAAAATATTCACGTTTAAGAAGCTGGAATCAGAGAATTTTTACATTTTTTTTTCCGACAAAAAGGCTCAAAAACGATTAATCAGTTCGGATGCCTTGCTTTTCCTGTGAGTTTGTGGTTCTACAAAAGAAAGTGGATTTACAAAAAGGCAGTTTAGGCATGCAGATGAAATATAAAAAAAAATGATAACTAGAAAACACAAGGGCTTAAAGCTACAGTATAATTCCAGGCTTTGCTAAACAAATTTACACAAAGCAGATTAAGCCGATCACCACAGGGAAAGGCCCTCTGTGTTCTCAGTATACTGGAGGTGTGGTGTCGGGTTTCTGTGATTCCCGCGCTGGCGCAGCGGAAGGATGCCGATACAGCTTGTTTGTACTCAGATTGAGTAGTTTATTAACTCCTCAACAACATCTGCTGCAACAAATGCTGTCCAAGTGCTCCTTGGACGCTCCCATTTCCCAAGTTGGGAAGTGGTTCTTCCGACTTCAGTGTGTTCATGAGCTTTAGATAACGATCACACGTGCACGAAAATAACATCGGTGGTTATGCACCTCCTCTTCCCTTCCATTATACGCGAGTGAAGGGGTAAATAAAAGATTCGCTTCCAGTGGCGAAGCAAATTCACATCTTCGCTCCACCTTGACATCAGTTACATCAACGCCACAGTGAAGCCATCTTCCCTTGGTATGTAGCATTAGCATTTAGCCTGCTCAGCTTCCACAAATAAGCATTCAGTCAGATGTGCGTCCATTTATGAACTATAACTTTAAATCATCACAGTACTACAAAGCACTACAAACTACTAAAATTTGCTTTACTAATCATGTGTAAATAATGGGAGACAACTGCTGAAGGCACTTAGAATTTACGGCAGACATTTCAACACAGAATAGCATTTATCATGAGCAATGCCACTGAAGTTTGCCACTTTGCCTGAAAAGCACATGGCACAGGCTGAGACGCGCCCCCTGGCCTCTGATTTCCGAGCTCGGAACTCGGGCAACCACCGAGTACCCCGAGTTAAAAATCCAACGTGGCTGCTCCGCGCATCAACAGTTGTAACATACAGTTATAAGCACTTCTGTGTTATTTGTGTCTCACTAAATCAGTCGTACACGCAGCGCTGTCCATATTCTATCTGTGGACAATGTTGTTACGCTGTTTGTATGCACAAAGACAGCGTAATGCGTTGTTATAAACTGGCATTGCTAACAATGGCTAACCTGGCTAGAGCTAGTGAAAACAATGAAAATCCGACTTTTAAATGGAACGCGTTCAACGCGGGTGTGACGTCATTCCCAGCTTCGGCTTCCGAGTTCTGAGGTAAATGGAACGCACTATAACGGTCCTTTGTGCGTTATTATGGATCGCACGTAACTTCTAGGCAAGTCCCGCCCTACGAAGCAGCTCGATTGGTTGGGTTTAGGCATTGACCTCGAGTGGTTAAGGTTAGGGTAGCCGATTGGTCAGGGGTTGGACCTGAACAAATCGGGTTCCGTTACCTTGCGTAAGCATGGACGCCTGGCCAATAGTAGTGTGCGAATGCTATTGAAGGACGGGTCTTGCCTAGAAGTTGCGTGGGTAAATCTGCTAAATCAGTAATTTCATTAGCCGATAATCTCTGAGCTAGCTACTGAACAACCATGTCAGCTAACGTTTTTAACTAAACCTGACACTTTATAAGTCACCGTAATAACGACCAATTTGACACAGTGTTGTAACATTCAGCAATTTCAGTTGCTTACGTTTCAATTTGGGTTCTAATCTGCACCATGAAATGACTGGGGACTACCAACGTTACACTTCACAACCGCACACTTGCTAATGTTCAACACCTGTCCACTGGAGGCTTTTTTTTTTTTTTTTTTAGAAAAAAATGGTAGTAATAACAATGCCAATAATAAAAATAATAATAACAATACTAATAATAAAAGGGAAAAGACAAAATACAATCATTTTACAATTTTTGCAAGGCTGTTATCTGTGATGTGCTTTTGCTATCTTTACAGTTACGAGAGCAGTGATCGTTCAAAATGTGCCTGTTTGGAACGGGCCGATTGCTGTGCCTTTAGTTTTGCCACTTGTAGCTTTCCCCAGAATCATTGCACCCAAAAATAACTTACAGAAGGAACCCAAAGCACTTAATCTGCAAGCTACTATAATAAGTTAGCACATTTACTCAACCTTTTCGGAGTGAGACTGAGAGAAGGGAGCTCTCTTTGCCCGGTCAGCTTCTAGATGACGTTACGTTGTGCCTTCTGCTTAGAAGTGGTTAATTTTACAGCTCACTGCAACTTTATACACTGTTGTGTCTGGCTTTTGTTTGATATGGTCGTCCAAAAAAAAAAAAGCCTTTTATTGAGTTTCCTCTTAAAATGCTAAGTGAATTTAAGCTGTGCTTTTATTGTGAAGGGTAGACACGGAAGAAGTGAAGCCAGCGTTATGCCAGCGTTTTTTGTTTTTTTTTATCAAGCTTTATTGTGCGGCCATTTAGTTTTATTTACAGTTCATTAATATCCAATATCCAACGCTGTCCAAACTGCACCAAATTCCAAACGCCATGTTCGTTGGGTACCCAGGAATCCGAATGTGAGAAGCAGATGGGAAGAACGGATCTCGAGATATTTGAAAGAGAACGAACACACACAGAGGGTCCTTGACTTATATTTAGAAGGTGGTTATAACAGTAATATGATATTTTGGTGTATCGTTTAAAAGTGCAGCAACAAGACCCAGGCTGTAAAAAAATAAATAAATAAAAGGCAGAACCTTTCTTTGAGGAGATGAATCATACATTGTGCCTTTGTATTAACAGAATAGATTGAACAGAGTTGATAATCTTTTCTTTCTTTTTGTCTTTATACAGTTGGTTGATAGCCATTCTGGCCCAAGCCAACCCTCTCTTTGGCCCTCAGCTGAAGAATGAAACTATATGGTATCTGCGCTACTTCTGGGAGTAAACAAGGTGAGTCTTGATGCCACCTGTTTCTGATTCCTCGGGCCGCGTGCAAATTAAAAAAACACTCAATTTATCTCTCTAAGAGCAGTGGAAACAACAATCGCTGCCACTAAACTCTCCACAGTGACAGAAGTGACCGAAGTGCCATTCAGGCGTGAATATTTATCAACTCCATGAACAAAATGAGCTGAGGGAAATGTAAAAAAAAAAAAAATGGCACTTTAATGTTTTTTGATCACGCAGTACTCCAGATTTTTTTTAAGATTGTTTTTTGGGCATTTTAGGCCTTTATTTATATAGGACAGCTGATGACATGAAAGGGGAGAGAGAGAGAGGGGGAATGACATGCAGCAGAGTCGAACCTGCGGCCACTGCGTCGAGGAGTAACAGCTGGAACACACACACCGCGCGCGTAAGTGTCGCGTAGCGTAGATACGTCCCCAGGTGCCTGATCGCATGTCTCGCTGTGAGAAGTCGAAGACAGCCAAAATCACAGCCAAAATCACCATGAACCTGGCTGTTTTATTTTGAAATGTGTTTATTTTAGTTAAATATCTGGCTGCACTGTGGTCTTCCTGTATGTGATTACCTGCCCGGCTTGACACAAACGCTGACGTAGAAATAGAGGAGACGCCAGGGGCATGTCTAGAGGGGGGGCCCGGGTTGGATCTATCATATCCAATATTTCCTATATTTCTAAGCAGATTTTTTATGCTGTATTTTGATCAAATCCCCCCGGCCCCCCTGACTCATTATTGCCCCCCTGTGCCACCCCACTTAAAAAATCCTGGAATCGCCCCTGGGAGACGCCGAAACTGTCGCTGCAGCGTGCGGGCCTACGTGGACGCTACGCGCCCGGTGTGGCCGGACAGATTGGATAACATGGGCGCCGAAATAAAAATAGCTGCGCTACGCTGTTATACGCGACGCTTACGTGTGCGGTGTGTTCCAGCTGTAAACCTCTATATATGGGCGCCTGCTCTACCAGGTGAGCTACCCAGGCGCCCTACTTAGCTGTTGCTTATCCTGCTTTCATGCTTCCAGTCAACAGTACTGCTCGTAAGGAAATGTAACCCTTGGGAAAAAACTATCCCCTTCCTAAAACTGCTATAAAAGAATCCAATGTCTTACTATTACACTACTATTTTCCACTTTCACTGAGTTACATTTTTAACCAACCATCAGTCCTGACCATAACTCCCCAGTGGAATTGTAACAAACTACAAACATGGCAGATTCGCACGGGATTAAGATCACAGACGGCCTCCGCAATTATTACAAGTTAATAGAGGTAATACTAGCGACAAATTTGGAGAAAGGAATCTCACACCCTTGCCACAATGTATGCCATATGCATTAACACAGTCAAAAGGATCGAAAAATCAAAAAGCCAGCCATGTCCCTAGTGATGCCCAAGGGTTAAGTTGATTCCTGTTGTGCTGACATCTGTTTTTCTCACTGTTCCAGGACCGTGTAATGTGCTGCCTCTCATCATTCCTATCACGTGGTTGGCTGGACTTTATTTCAACATAACTCCTAACTGTTCAACATCCCCACACACACACACACACACACACACACACACACACACACACACACACACACACACACACACAATCTGCAGACTTAATGAAACATCAACTGAAAAGTCAGTTTTCTTTGCAACCTTTGGAAATATTTACAATTATGTACAGTACCTGGAATTTAAGATTTAGAGTGTATTAAGACACATGTTGTGGGTTTTAAAACAAGGAGAATAATACATCTTGTGACCCGGATACAACGCAACGCGAACAAATCAGAGGAAAGCATTGAGTGTTTTTTTTTTTGGTTTTTTTTATTGATCAGAATGAGTTCCAGTGAAACCGTTGTCATCTGTTAGGAGTAGATATTAATCTTCCGTCTGTGAAATGTGCAATCTTTAGGTACTTTAGTTTAATTTGTTTGTTTGTTTGTTTACATTTTTGTGTCGCTGCCATCAGGGAACATTCATTTCTCAGTATTTGTATTTATTTTGACCCGCAGACACTGATGTAAGCGTGACGTAATTACCTCAGTGTCCGCACGGTCTTGTTATGTAACTGTTATTATCTGTGATGTAATGGTGTGTGTGAGAGTGTGTGTGTGTGTGTGTGTGTGTGTGTGTGTGTGAAGAGTTCATTACTGTGAGTGCTTGGACCGTGGCCATGAGAAGCTCCCAAAACCACGAAATTGAAGAGCGATTCCCTCCACTTTAGACCACTTCAGCATGAAACTCCCTCCCACACTCATGCTCTTCACCGCGGAGGTTCTCGTTGCCATGGTGATCTCATCGCCCAATTCAGTCCCTTTCCACTAGACCCCCTCTTTGATGAAATCCTGCCCATTCATGCCAGCTTGTGTACAGATGTACTGTAGGCTGTACTGTAGGGACATGTTTTTGGATTGAAGCTGCTGGAAGCTGCTGATAGATTTGGCCATAATATCCACCATCTTCATTGTTCAAGTACTTTTCCCATATACAATCAGCCTGTACAGCAAATTCATCATTTAAACTAAAAAGCTAAAGCTTTTCAGTAGCAGAGTAGCAGAGAAAATAGCCACTTTTAAATGGATTCACATACCAGAAAACAAAGCAGTGAAAAAAAAGTGCATTTAACAAAACAAAGTGTTCATTCATTGCGTGTTTTCAAGTAGCTGTAATCTGTTGGAAACCCCCCCCCCCCCGTTTATATCAGTGGTGGATGCCTCTGCCTGGCTGGTGTTGGATATTTAATCAAAGGCCAACAATGTCCCAGTACATAAGATCAAAGTGCGGTCAATCTCTAATTTGTAGTTTCATGTCGATTGGGCTAAATAATTTATTGTTTTCTGCGGATAGAAAGTAAGACATGCTGGGTTTTTCCAAATAAAATATGAATCTAATTTACTGTAAAAGTCCAGTTGCAGGAAAACCAAAAACCAAAATGTTGGCTTCAAATCCCCAAATCCTGTTCATAAGAGCAAAATGAATCATTGGTACTACATTTACAGCATGTGCTGACTGTACTGTACTAACTGTGCTGCCCTGTATGCAGGAGAGTGCCCATGTCCATAATCCATACACATGCATTTGAGCGTGGAGCTTTGGAAGTCTGTGTGCATCGCCAGAGGTCAAGGTTATTTATTTATTTATTTTTTAACATTATTTTTTGGGCTTTTCCGCCTTTATTTGACAGGACAGCTAGGTGATAAAGGGGGGAGAAGACATGCAGGAAATTGTCACAGGTCGGATTCGAACCCTGGACCTCTGCGTCGAGGCATAAACCTCCAAGTATATGTGCGCCTGCTATACCCACTGAACCAACCTGGCCACGGGGGGGGGTCAAGGTTATTTCTGTTGACTGCGGTGTCCTCTGTCAGTGCAGCCGACCAATCAGACACTAGAATTTCTTGCCTATAGCGTTGATGTACCATCCTCTCTGCAGCAACGTGGCCAAGCTAGCTCAGATCACTTGATGGGTAGATAGCCTGGATCAACGGAAGTACATTTCCAGGATAGTCACCTCCGCTCTCTGTGGGTTGCAGTTCTAAAACAAAATGCGTTCTCTTCGGAAAACGAACAGCAAACTTTGAGCTCGCAAGCTACACGCTGAAAACGGCAAGTTTTAAAGAAAAGTTGGATCGCGCAGCACGGCAGGCCTGCTTGGTTCTTTCAGGGAATGATTGTAAAGAATTACAAAGAATATGTTTACGGCACTTCCTCTCTAACTGGGACATTTTGGGACCGACTGGTGGGATTGCTGTGGGCCAAGTAGACACGGAGATACACTGGTAAGATCAAATAAGGTTTAACCATGTATCCAGCTGCGTCTAGAGCTTAGCACCGCCCAAGACAATTGGGATTTTTTTTCCCCCTCCTATCCCAGAATATATGTGTGGTGTAGCCAGGTCTTACTCCACAGTGCTGTGGCGATAGAGCTGGCAACGCGAGACTAATCTGCAGACAAACAGTACAGCAGCATGCTTCATAGCAGTCTAAACATCCGAAACAGTTGTTTGAAATTTAGTTAAGGTCATGATGGTGTTGGAGGGCAAGTTGCCAACGCCGCCAAAGTTTGCGGTTCTTGGGTACATCTGTTTAACAGCACATATTATGTTCCCTCTTCCAGCAGTTAGGCTTACAACAAGGTTGCCTATTTTATCATTCACTTTGAATAAAATGCTGGTGTGACACACCTGCCTCCTCCTGGTTGCTTTTAAGAGTCTCAGCTGCAAGCCACTACCACAACTACATCTCTCCCTTACACTCCCCATCTCCAACCCTGAGTCCCCTCATCCTTCCTTAACACTGTCCCTCTTTGTCCTCTTCTCTAAAACCACTTTGCTTCAGCCAAAAAGAATCAAAATCAATATACAGCTACTTTTTAGAAAGACCAAATTGCTTTGTATCTTTTCCTCCAGCCCTCTTTGGTAGTTGTGGTGGTGGCATGCACCTAAAAGTGGATGTACAGCAGTGTAACGTACAGTCAGTTACACAAGCAGGGACCCACATCAAATAGAGTGTGAGCGCACGTGATCACACCAAGAGAGTGTGGCTTTCCTTGCCAGAATGATGGTATTTAGTTTGCCATTTCAAGTGAACCAGAGCTTGTGGACTCATAAGTAGCTCAGCTGTTGGCGAAAGGTTTGGTAAACTATCAGCTAGTCAACTATCAGTGAGAGCACATTAGAAAAAGCTGAATATGAGCATCAGTCAAAACTGTGGTTTTGCTCTCACTCCTATTTTCTTCTGTCGAGCTTTCCAACTATGATCTGCGTGCTTTCAGATGTACCCATAAACCCTTGTGCTTTGGGTTTGTTTCCATCGTTGGTTTTGATTACATTCCCAATCCCACTCATAACGCAACGTGCTACAGTTAGCTGGCAAAAGGACAGAGTCACATTCTCAGTGTCAGTGAATCATCAGACAACAAATGGCAATGTTCTCGCCCGGCCAAACACACTGAATTAAAGTAGTGAACACTCCACAACACGCTGGTGACGTGTGAACTGACCCGGAAAATGATTTTCTTTTTCTCACAAATTTGTTCAGTTCTTTTGGTAACTGGCTACTGCATATCTGTTAAATATTCCTGGCAACATAGATGTAGATAGTGCTAGAATTTTTTTGTGTGTGTGTGGTCAAAGTTGCTATGGTTACAAAATTCCTATATGCAACCTTGTATTGGTGTGAAGTAAATAATTGTATGTGAAACACCCAATAAAAAAATATGTCTCATACAAGCCTGCTGCTCCCTTGACATTGTGAACATTTCTTCAGCAGGCTGGAATGCATTTTGAATTGTGACTTAAACACACACATTACAAACTTTATTGGGTTTCAATGAAAATGCTACATGTCCAAAATAGGTCTTTGCATGACTCAACTCAACTTAACCCTTTAACCTTATGCACATCTCACAAGGACACAATAACAAGTAGGCCTACACACGTCTACACAAACACATATCTTTATTAGGTTACAGGTTAATTGTGTCAAGAGCAATGATTCCCAACCAAGGGATATGTGGAAAGATCGTAGAGTAGCTCAACTAATTTGAAAAAAAAAACAAATTATGATTTGAAATTTAAAAGAATATATAAGCTGTACACCTAAACACGAGTTGTTGCAGTTATGTAAGAGTCCTGGAAAACTAGTTAGCAAGCGAGCACAGAAGTTGAAACAGGTAGTTAGCTAAAAGTAATGAATAAATGGTAGAAATAATTAGCAAAAAGTAATGGCTAAACAGTTGAAATAGTAAGCTAAAAATAACGGCTAAACAATTTAAATAGTTAGCTAAAAGTAATGGATGGACAGTTGAAATAGTTAGCTTAAAGTAACGAATAAATGGTAGCAATAAGTCAAGGGGGTAAGCCTCTCCTCACAACGCGTAGCTCCTATGGTGCCATTTTGATGCTAACAAGCACTCACCCGCCGTTAGCATTCCATTGACTGCCATTCATTTTGACGTCACTTTGACAGCGAATAAGTTTACATCTGAAGCGTTTAAAGACTTTTTTGTCCATTGTTTATTTCTAAAGAAACACGACTATGTATAAAAGGCTCCATTACCTTGTATCTCACGTTATGGCTCCGTAGCAGACGTTTTTGTAAAAAATAGGCTTGCTAAAAGTAGCTAAACAATTGAAATAGTTAGCTAAAAGTAACAGCTTAATATTTTAAATAGTTAGCTTAAAGTAATGGCTAAACAGTAGAAATAATCTGGCTATCTTAAACTATTGCATAGGTTGCTAAAATGGTTGGCTTAAAGTAGGCCTACTGACTAAACAGTTCAAATAGTTAGTTGAAAATAGTTGAAACATTCAGCAATCTAAATATTGACAGTTCAACAAGTATGAAAACATTAACAATATGTATAGTATGTATAGTGTTACACATTTGGAACATAGAAATTGATGAAGGGGTACTGAGTTCATCTGACAGGGTTGTGGGGGTCCTCAGCCCAAAAAGGTTGGGAACCAGTGACTTAAAGTCCTGTCTAGAGTCCTGTGTGTGTTTGTGCAAAAGAGAAAAATAAATATGATGCATGTCGCCCTTCCTGTGGAATCTATTGCTGATGTTGCACTGCCTGTGAGAGAGGCGGATGACTGACTGGTGAAGGACTGAGGCAGTTTGTTGAAGTTACCTTGGCAATCAAGGACAATGTTGACTCCCTCACGCAAGATTCGAACAATGACGCAGGGAGCCACCCATGCATGATTTACACATTCACAGTCACAGTCATTCAAGCTCATTTTTGCTCACCTCATCTATCAGGCAGACCTGTATTTTGCTGGAAGAAACGGCAGAACTTTACAACGAGGACCTCAAAATACACGCCTGCACAAGGGACAATGTAAGATTTCTGACCATTCAAATACTCAAATTCAGGAACAAGCTATATAGGAAGATATTCGCTCAATTAATGTACTTTTTTTGTAACAGGAAAACTGAAGGAGCTGGAAAGTGAAAGACTTTATGAGGTAACATACATTTGCCTGCTTGTTAGTAAGATGATCTGTTTTTAAAGACTGAAACTGATGTGGTGTTGCGGTTGGTGTTGCTGGACTGAAGCTGCCAACAAAGCTGCTAATTTGAGCAAAAATTCATCAATACATTTTAATGTTTTACCGACAAAACAAAACAAGGATTCAGAGCTTCTTATAGAATTTCATCGAGGCCAAAAAGACTTAAAAACATAATTAACACACTACTATATAACACAAGGCCTTCACTGAAACTGTACGTTTAAATGAAGAACTGATTTGCAAATAAAAATGTTCCATTGCAGTTTTTTTGTACTAAAGACGTTTCTGTGGTGTAGAGGGATAGCACTAACCTACTGGTATTTAATGTTTAACAAGAACACACAGAGGCATTAATGCGAAGCACCTAAAACCAGGCCCAGACTATTTTGTCCAATTGCAAAGCTGCAGTTCCGGACCAGCAGCCCGGTCTCACAGCAGGTCGTGTAAATGTCACGTTATTTTTAATCTATTGATACGTGTTCACGGGCACGTTTTTCTCGTTTTTTACGTGGTGGCCACAATGGGGCGTCCTTTTCGGCCGTCTCCCGGCCGTCTCCCGCCTGCGTCCCCAGCGGCCACCTTGCAGCCGCCTCCCGGCATATGGGGCGTCCTTTTCGGCCGTCTCCCAGTAAAACAACATGCCCGTGCACACGTAAAAATAACGTGACATTTACACATAAAAAACGTGCCCGTGAACACGTATCAATAGATTAAAAATAACGTGACATTTACACGAACTGCCGTGAGACTGGGTTGGGACCAGTTCCAGTCCTACCAACCTGCGCCACCTACAGGCAAACAAAGTCAGTAACAACAACAACATCTCAGTCCTACAGAGGTAGAGATTCTCATGTGCACCACCTGCAGACAAAGAGCGTTAAGGCCGTTTTACAGTCGCCGTAGCCGAGCTCGCGTGCGCCAATGTGACGTCAAAATGACGTAGATCTTGCTGGCGCGCCAGGATTTTGAGTGCGTGACTAGAGGGCGTGCACCACTCTATTTTTTTCAGTGGCGCGCGACAAAGCGGAAACAGGATGCATGAACGAGCTCGAGAGCAACCGGATGCCAGGACTCTCAGAGTGACTGCAAGTCTCTCTTGTAAACTTACTGGGTTAAGATGAGTTCTTTTATGGCGATTGAAAGGCTTCAACTTACATTAGCTAGTTTAAGTTTAATTACTAATGTTAACTAGCATTTCGTTAGCAATAATTAGCCTGTGTCCATGTTATCTCCTTACACATACCTACGCTCTCCATCTCTGCAAGATTGGGAATGATTGAGATTTCTCTTGGCACAGCTACCAGAAGACTTCCAACTTTCAGACTGTTGCTCACGTCACATCTACGTCTTCAAGCTCAGTTGGAGGCTGCTCAGTAACGCTCAGCGTTCACCGGAAAAGTGCTTCTAATATACTTCATTGGTCTCCGTCCAGAACAACGGGATTTGTTGGTCCATTCTATATACAGTCTGTGGTCGTTTACCTTTTTCTTCTTCTTCTTCTTCTAGTCCGTAGAAATAGCAAAGTCGGTAGCCTTTCCTCATTAGCGCCACCTCTGTTCAGGAGAAGACTGCAACTAGTGTCGCAACCACCACGCGGGTGTATAAACAGTTACGCCGCTCCCATGACGTCAAACTGCCGCTCGACAGCTCTGCTGCGGCGAGTATACCCCACGTTTTTACTCCGATTCTCCGCTGGGACCGTCTGTGCTGCGTTCTGGCGGCATTTCGTCCTCCACCACGCACCATACCACACCGGAAGCGTCTCAGAAGCGGAGCGTCTTGCTGCCCGACTCGCAGATTATTGTCTCTACAAGTACTTTACAGAACAATCACGTAATTCTGGAGCTTTCTTAGTGTGTATAAGACATATACCTGCATATCACGTGGACTACACCACTGGATAGCACAACAGAAACTTGGTAGTATGACGGCCCTGGATCAGCTAAACACATTTTAATCAGAAAGACATGATTTTATTGTGATTTAATGAGGTCTAAATGTAACTATTGCTTTAAAATACTTGTTTTATTAGTGTTAAATGAAATGAATGTTCGAGCAGAGCCAGAAATTCTTAAATAAGGTTCAGAAACAAAATAATGACGCAACGTGTTGAACGTGTACCTGCAGGCTCAGCACACATTGTTGCGTTGGATTATGATTATGTTACTGTATATGCAATTACTCTCACTGCATTATTACCTAAGAGGAAAAAACACCCATCCATAATTTAACAGCAAATAAATGAGTGGTGGTGCGGCGCAGTCACCGTCTCAGTAGATGCAGATTCATTAATGAGTAAACAGCCCATAAAATCTACATGACATTTTGAAAAAGCAACAGTGTTTTTGTGACTGATTGACAAACAGAGTGATAGGCGTCACAACTGAGAAAGAAAGATAATGGAGTGAGGACAGAGTCCACTTATTCAAAATGGCGGTATTGTCCTTTAAGTATGATATATCCAAGCCTTTGGCCTAAATGTCTGTTTAAACAGATGAATGCCAATTAGTATACAATATTTAAGAGTGTGCACACAAACAGCCTACAGGCCTACACATATAACTGACAAACACAGATAAACGCACAGCCCACAGCTTATCTTTTGTAATATTCATAAATTGTGGATTAATGCGCCATGACAACCTGTTTTACTCCAAGAGTATATTAAGCAAACAGCTATATGAGCTGGCCTAAATAACACCAGCTCTTATATAGAGGGGGTTTTCTCTTCAACACTAGGGAGCAGCTGCAAGCCTGATAATGCATAATTTAATCCCTCAATTTAAATATACAGTAGCTATATTTAAAAATAGACCCTGACAGATTCTAGGCTGATACTGATGTTTTTCATTAACAAATAGCATACACATTTTGATAAGGAGCCCTTAAATTTGGTTATTGAAGCATTGCGATTAAGATGTGTACTGAGTGTGACATTTAACAGCTAAAATAGGAAATTCAGAAGCAAAATGGCAAATATAACATAGATTATAATATAGATAGATATAGACAAAAAAAATAGATAAATATTCATCGATAATGTGAATATGTGAATAGAAGTGGTCAGAGGCAAATGGACAGCTAGAACAGATTCAGAAAATCATTGGCGATACCCAGCCCTGTAAACAACATCACCAACACAACAATACGTTTAGATAAGGTAAACATAACTCAAATACATAAAAAATGCAACGACCTTTCAAAAGTGAACTGCAATCTTACTCCCTACGATGTTATATTGTGATGATATTGGTTGCCAAGAGGATGTACAGTCTGTGCTCTAACAGAGATATATTGTTATGATAAATAGGTCTATATTTAAATTCCGCATTTCTTATATAAACTCAGTTGCCAATTTGGGTTACACTTTAATTAAAGGTATCTACATAAGAGTGACATGGCACTGTCATGAACGTGTCATAAACATTATAGACAAGTCATAAACGTTTATGACAGTCTTTTAGCAAGTGTCATTCGGTTGTTGTCATGACAAGTTATGGTTATGGTTAGAGTTCATGTGTCATGACTGTGTCATGTGTTCATGACAGTGTCATGTCACTCTTATGTAGATAACTTTAAGTAAAGTGTTACCCCAATTTGCTATGTGCACCTAAAGTCTAATATAGCAGCCCCGCAATAAAACCTCCCTTCATTAAGTTATAATGTTCCGTTTTTGTTGAAACAGCTGTCGAGGTGATGATTCAACTGTATGGTCATATTTTTAAGCTGTATTTTGTGGTGCTGTTGAATTATTTTGTTAAACTGAGAGGTGTTTCTTATATTTTGTCCACCAAATTATCAGTGAGGGAAGATTTAGTATAGGTTTCTCAATCATGTTCACATTTATCAAAAAGTGAACCACTAAGAAGTGAGTTTACAGAGTAAAGAGCAGCTTTGTGGTCGCTTTTAAGTTGTGGTTAACCGGCTGTGGAGGCCGCCTGCCGGGGTCTGCTGCTCCATGTAAAACACGCTTTGTCGGTATGGAGGTGAAGCGGTTTCATCGGGTCTCTGCGGCTCTGAAGACTCCCGGGGCAGTGCTGGGGTCAGCGGGTTCACACAGCTTCAGACGTCCTTAAAGACGGGTCGTATGACCCCGCCCCTGTGACGACGTCGTGTCGTAGTTACAAACCGTATTCGTTTTCACCGCTGGCTTTAATATGGGTCAAGTTATTAACAGTCAGGTAGCACCAAACCGGAAATACGATTATGTGCTTTTCATAATAAAAAACAGCCCAGACCAAAAATGTACAGTATGTTGTAAAAAAAAAAATTAAAATAAAATGTAATATGACATCCTAAAAAAGTCCATTTGGTATTCCAATTGGCAACACTAAATGTTATTGTTGTTGTCAATATTAGGGAAAGAACGATTATCGGCCCTGGCCGATTATTGGGCCGTTTTTTTTGGCAATTTGCAGATTATCTGTATCTGTGTTTTGTTTTTTTACCGATAACCGATAAAGTTAATTAATGTTAAAAGTTTCCTACTTTGGCTCCGCTACAGCTAAAAGTAGTAGTGGCGCCATTCATTTTGGTGCCACTTTGACAGCGAATAACGCGTAGCTCCTATGGCGCCATTTTGATGCTAACAAGCCATCACCTCCCGTTAGCATTCCATTGACTGCCATTCATTTTGACGTCACTTTGACAGCGAATAACTTTACATCTGAGGCGTTTAAAGACTCTATTTGTCCATTGTTTATTTCTAAAGAAACACGACAATGTATAAAAGGCTCCATTACCTTGTATCTCACGTTATGGCTCCATAGCAGACGTTTTTATAAAAAATAGTCTAACGATTGTGTCATAACCACGTGACTTTCTGTCGCATAAAGAGGAATTACCGTATAATACAGGAGAAGCTCGCAGGCAGTTTTGACTTACATTAGCTGTTTAAGTTGAATTATTAATGTTAACTATCTTTTTAGTGATCAATAATTAGCCTGTGCCTATGTTATCTCCTTACATCTACGCTCTCCGTCTCTGCAATATTGGGAATGATTGAGATTTCTCTTGGCACAGCTACCAGAAGACTTCCAACTTTCAGACAGCTTGCTCACGTCACATTTACGTCGTCTCTCTCAGTTAGAAGCTGCGCAGTAACGCTCAGCGTTCAACGGAAAAGTGCTTCTAATATCCTTCACTGGTCTCCCTCCAGAGCAACGGGATCTGTTGGTCCATTCTATACTGTCTATGGCTACAGCTCTGTGTCTCTCCCTCTGCTTCGTTTTCACTCAACACTTAAGTAGTTATATATTATTTTGAAATGGACATTTAGTTAAATTTAGTTTTTTTGTGAAAGTGAAATATTTTTAAATCAGGTTAAAAGGTGCCTTTATTGTCATTTCTAAGCACTAACATACATAGAAACAAAATGTATCATTTGCATTTAACCCATCCTATTCAAAGGAGCAGCAGGCCGCTGCAGCGCCCGGGGACCAACTCCACTTCTTTTGCCAGTTTCTTTTGGTCAAGGAACACTTTCAGCACTCGGAACTGTTACTGAATGTAAGCCTACCTAACCGATAAGACTGACTGACACGCATCGTCGTTTCCAAATTTCTTCGTTTGTACCCGTCTAGACTACAAAGCAACCGCTGAGTTTTCAAAATAAAACGGGGGAAGCACACAGCAGCTTTTCCAAATGTCTCCGTTTTAGGGGCTCTGAAACGCCGGAGTAGTGTAAACGCGAGGCATAATGAGGCAAAAATATATTTGTTTTCAAAACAAAACGTAGTAGCGTAAATGTAGTCTGACAGGAGCACGGACCTTAAATTCATGTTCTTGGTGTTGGAAGGAAACCTGCGCAAACAGACAACATGCAAAATCCACACAGAAAGGCCCTTCAAGGTTGCAAGGTTTTTTTTAAGGTCCCATGGCATGACAATTTCACTTTATGAGGTTTTTTAACATTAATATGAGTTCCCCCAGCCTGCCTATGGTCCCCCAGTGGCTAGAAATGGCGATAGGTGTAAACCGAGCCCTGGGTATCCTGCTCTGCCTTTGAGAAAATGAAAGCTCAGATGGGCCGATCTGGAATCTTCCCTTCATGACGTCATAAGGGGGAAAGGTTACCTCCCCTTTCTCTGCTTTGCCCGCCCAGAGAATTTGGCTCACCCATGAGAGAGAGAGAGACATCATGGCTTGATAACAAGCGAAGCATGGCAGTTGGTCAAGGCCACACCCCCACCCACCTGGATTTCGGGAAAGAGACTTCAGATACAGTATTAGGGGACCACTAAGGTCTATATAAAAGAGACTTCAGATACAGTATTAGAGGACCACTAAGGTCTATATAAAAGAGACTTCAGATACAGTATTAGGGGACCACTAAGGTCTATATAAAAGAGACTTCAGATACAGTATTAGGGGACCACTAAGGTCTATATAAAAGAGACTTCAGATACAGTATTAGAGGACCACTAAGGTCTATATAAAAGCATCCAAAAAGCAGCATGTCATAGGACCTGGTCAGATTTAGCAAAGTTAAATATAGAATGAAGATTAAAGATTAATTTATTCCGTTTCGATCTCAATTCAAGCCATACAAATCAACTTCCATAAAACAAGGCAAATCCAGTATCTTTACCAATAGCAATACCAATGCTTGGTTGTCTGGTAAGGAAAGCCAGCACCATCAGCCAGTAGCAAAAGCAAATTGCAAAAGCTGGATATCAACCAGTAGAGGCCAGAACACACAGATAGATATACAGATAAAAACAAGATCAACAAAACTGGACACAAAAAACAAAACATAAACATTTAACTATGTAGATAATATAAATATAGCACATATATGTAAACAACAATTACATTTGTAACAGTAAGACTCTCACTGTTACTTACAAGAGCATGGGCATAAAAACGGTATTGGTAATATTGTAGTATATCAATCTTCAGTTCAAATTTTGCCTTTTCCTCAACGCGACCTTTATTTTGAAACTCCCGGCTAGAACTCAGGCACACTAAATCTCTCGAGATTGACAATTGGTCTACGGGATTAATCGTGAACTCAAGTGCCCCCAATCCGGAGATGAGAGCTGCAACTGTTTTTACAGCTGACACACTTCCACTTTCGATCAGGTCAGTTACTTACAGCTGCTTTTTTGTACCTTTAGGGTCCGCTGAACGATACAATATATAGCTAGTTACTGCGTAAACAACAACACACAACACTTTCTGTCCCTAAAAAGTGAATTTAAACCGCGCGGGGCCTGTAGAGAGAGTGTTTGTTGTTGTGAGCTCTGCGGAGGGCATATGGCACACGCAGCTGCTGCAATTTACAAGACTGTAAAACTTTATTAATAAAAGGAATTAGCTTCGGGGGGGAAGATGAGAGCTTTTATTCTCCCACCATGTCATCTCCAAAACGTTAAGCTTCTGCTCCAATGGAGGGAGGGAGAGACATGAGGAGGAGGAGGAGGTGGTGGTGGTGGTGGTGGTGAAGCAGCCGAGGGGGTGGGTGTTAACAGTCCTACAACCATCTTTTCTGTCCCGTTTATCCGACATATAGGCCAGCTCGCGACTGCTGTAAACTAACTTCCTGCATGTGGCTGTAGGTGAAATGGGATTTTACGGCTGAGCGGCCGCTGCTGTCCACGCGGGCTCTTGTCATGTGTGTGGATGGTGCTTAATAATATCATCTGGAGAGGCCGAGGCCGACATTTTACCCCAGTCCGGAGGAGCCTTAAGTCCGAGGGGACATCCGAGGACGCGCGATAAGGTAAAGCCCATCTCACAGATGTCTGCGTATAGCCAAATAAATGCGCAATTCACATCAAGTTTCACGACTGAGAAGTTATTGACAAACGGTGAGGGGAAATATGTGCGCTTTTAACGGTCTTCTATGATAAAAATGGCCACTTTCACATGGATAATACATAGAGTAGCATGCATGGCACACTTGACTTGGAGTATTTAAATGCATTAATATCCGAGGATGGACTATGAGTTTGATTCCAGGAAACATTATTCAACAATATTTGCAACATATAAAACTGCTGGCTCATCATGTACTTCTATTAGCCTACATTTGTTTTGTTTTTTTGTTGCATATTTCCTGTATTCTTGCGCATATGAAGGACGATAAAATTGCACCCTGTGTGTTTTATGCTTGCAAACTTTTGATAAAGCTACATTTTTTTTTTTTTATACCGAGAATAACTTGCCTGGGCCTGTAACATTACCACCACCGATCGGCAGCAGCACCTGCAGGTGGACAAACAGCAGCCAAACTTGTGATTTATTCCTCGCGTCAACTTGAATATTTCACGGAAGTCCGAGGTGGCTTGGCCATAAAACCGACTTTTATACCTGCATGTAGCAGGAGCAGTTAAACGGTGAAGCCGATCCACATGCTCAGAAATCGGCCGTATTAACTATTAATATTGGACATCCGGTGGCACTGCCAGCTGCGCCCCATTTTTTTTTTATTGTTGTCTTGCGTTGAAAGGATCCCTGTTGTCTCGGCTGCTGGATACTCCGCGACGCGTGGCAGATCTGCTTTTGGTAGGAATTTATGATTTATTTTTTTGAAATAATAAAAAAAAAAAAATGCATGGCTTGTGAATTTGCAGTGTGAAATAGAAAAGAGGGTCTGGATGTGGAAGTGCGGCTCCTCGGCCGTGCCGTGCCATGCGGGACACACTGCTGGCTGCCTCCATGGCACCTTCTTCTCTTCCCTGCTCTGGCTCTGTTGTGTGCTGCTGCTGCCGCCGTTGTTGTGCTATCCAGCTGTGCGGACACACAGCACCGTCATGCCCCATCAGTTCTGTTGCACTGCTCGGTTCATCGGGAGATTGACGGGCTTTTTTACGGGGGCGGGGTGGGGGGAGAGAGCGGGACGCGCACCGCATGGACAGGGGAGCGAGGCGATACAGGGGGCGGCACACGGGGCCACTTTTGCTTTCCTTCGTTACGGGAAACGGAGCTCCAAGGACACGGAGAGGAGAGACAGGGGGCGCATCCGGGTCGTATTGGGTGCTTGTTCTTTTCTTTCTCTCTCTCTCTCTCCCCCCCCCCCCTTTGCTGCGATCGAAGTTTAGTGTATTTTATTAGACGAGAAAGAGATTTCCCAGGCGAGACGGAGCTTTGTCCGGCCCACAGATTTCTGGAGCTTTAATTTGGCAAATTGGCCTCCCAGACAGACAGCCAGACCGCCTCTCTCCCCCCACCCCCACCCCCCTGCTCTCCCGTCTCCTTTTCGTTGTTTTCGGGCACACTCTCCGCCATCACAGGCTCTTTATGGACTCTGGCCTAATTTACTTTTTTCCTGTCGCTCGTCTCTCCGTGCGTAACATCCATCCATTCGTTACGGACGGTGCTGTCTTCTATCATACTGGAGGTCTTTTCTAAAGAGGCCGCCAGCTGTTAAAGGTCCATTGTCTGGTCAGACACTTGCTCATGCTCTAAATTTGCCTCATGGTCAACAGTCAGCATGACTTGCTTGCACATTCAAAAGTGTTTGCCACATGTTTGGATGAGTGAAATTGTGACTTATAACCAGCTTCTAAAACACCTTTTTTTATTTTGAAAGTTGCAATACAAACACAAGTTAGTGAGTAGAGAGAACCTATGGGATAATAACAACGAACACATCAGGGTATTTAATGACACAAGTAAGTCTAGAAAATATATAGAAGTATACTTTTATATACATTTGACCCCTGATAGTGATACCATATTACAAAGAATACCATAATAAAGTCCTATTTCTGCCACAAACGCATTGTATTACCCTGTTGAAATGTAGTAGAGTCCAAACGATTAATTAGTTGATTAATCAGTTAGTAGTTGGACAGAAAATGAATCAAACTATTTTCGATTGATGGTGTTCAAACCGTTCGTTCAGTTGGGCACCAAAATATAACAAACACGTTCCAGCCAATCACCGACAAGATGGTTGGGGGAGGGGGTGGGGGTTAGTGACAGTTAAGGCCCAGACATACAGAGCCGATGGCCAAAATGTCGGCAGAATAGGCAGTGTGACTGATCAGTCTCCCCGAGTTGGTCAAAAAAGTGCCTCGGAACACACCAAAGCGACGAGACGTAATACGTCTCCATAACAGCAGGATTGTCTCCTGTATTGGAGACAATCCTGTATTGTCTCCCAAAAATGAAAACTGGCAGTTGAATGGACGAGCGTCACGTGGGTCTGGTTTCTCGGGAAGTTCAAAGACAGACTGTCATGGCGGCTTGTTCAGAATACGATCTCATATTGTACTAAAATAGTTCACGAAACGGGTTTCTGAAAACATTGTAAGTGAGAAATAGGCCGTGCAGTTGCTGAATCTGTCTTCATTTCAGATCGACAAAGGTCCGTTAAAAAGATTTTCGTCAGATTTTGAGAGACTCTAGTCACGCTCATTCCGCTCCTCGTTTCCTGGTTAGCACTCCACCAATCAGATTGGTCATTTGAGTCCGACTGCCGGCAGTGCCCGCCCCGCCGATTCAACATGTCAAATCGGCCAAAATGAAGGACGACGGCCCCTCGGACGGACGACGGCACGGAACACACCGAACAGACTCGAGTCACTGACCTCGCCAGACTGTCCAACGGCCGATTATCGGCTCTGTGTGTCCGGGCCTTTAGTCAGTTAGTCATCATGACAATTACAGAAACATGGGGGGGGAGGGGCGAGCTTGCTCTGTTTTGTTTTGAATTTACTTGGAACGTCAACAGAAGTAACGTCATGCAGGAACGCATAGTGCACCTTTTAAAGGGATATATGTGGATTTTAGACAGTTGGTTGAACAAAATAAGCAACTTGAAGTGGTAACCTTGGGCCAATTCCTCAATCTTTAGTTGCAACCCTCGAATAGAACAATGGTAGGTACATTATGGCGTGATTTGCATTCATTTGAATACCCTGCCCTGTTTCAGAGTTGTTACATAACAAGCTGTTGCAATGATATGGGGTCTATTTTTTTCTGTGTCCACACAGTGTTTAGGCTCATTCATCCAGTGCATTACTAATACACTACGACAAGAGTCAGTTGTAAGTAAATGTATGGCTGGAAATGACCAAAATGGTTTTAAGGATGAAGCATGTGTGTACATTTAATTTAACAGTAAACATAACATTTCTTCATGAGCACTTTTTTGAAGAGGACACAAATAATACAGCCCAAATTGTACTTAGGATATGTGTAGCTGTGAGGCATTTAAATGTGGTTTGTCTATATAAGTAAATTCTGCACACATGCGCGAACCACAAACGTACCGCACGTGAATGTAGGCATGCATACATGTATTCGGTGTATTTGTTACATAAGCCGCAGTTGTATTGGCATCCACTTTTTCTTGCAGTCTTGTTTACAGAAAGCGAAATGGATCATTGTCTGCACATAAAGACAACAGATATTGGCGGTTATTGACCCACAGTAGTTTATGATGAAGCAATTTGCTTTTGTTTCCCCATGAACATGATTTTCCCCCATTCAATATCTCCACTGACATTTCATAAATGCTTATATAAAGAGTTTTAAGCCTGGAACCAAGCCAACCAGCTACGAGATGAATCGTGACCATAAAACATTTGATTTAGCTCAAAAGAACATTTTGAAAAGGCAAAGAACAAGACTGTGTACATAAACGATCATAGACTTTCTCTCTACCTCGGATGGTTAAGACATTATGGCTAATAATAATAATACATTTTTACTCCAGGAACCACAATGTAAGATACAAGGGATACTATATAGCATAATGCATAGTATGAGTAGGTGTTATACACTGAGGAGCAGCACCTGAACAAGTTTTACTATTTCAAGCAAAGTACTGACATAGAACGCCTTACTCCTCATGTAAACTGCCAGTGCTGTCTATCTCAAATACTCCTGCTCTTAGCATTGCTGCTGAAACTTTACAATAAAGATGTAAATGGGAATTCGTAGCTCGCTGGGATTATAACATTGGTTCCAGCCGTTTGCTATCTACTTCAAAACGCTCTGTGTCTGACAAATGTTTGTGTACACAGCATGTTGGTAGCTGGCTCGCTCTATCACTTTTCCATGTGGTATGCCAAGGCAGTGTCATAACCGCCCAGCCAATCCTCATTTCCTCATTCTTGTGTGCCTGAGGTCAATCCACAGAGAACGTATTATAGCATTGTTTTTGAATCGCCGAACCCGGGTCAGTGTGAGCTGCTTTTTTCTGGTTTCCTACAGGGTGTGTGTGTGTGTGTGTGTGTGTGTGTGTTTTAGTGTTGCTCGAGGTTTCATCATACCCCCATATGAACGGATCAGGAGTTTGCACTATGGCCTCCTCTCTAATGGAGAATTGGAGTATTGGTTACACAAACATTAGACTAACTGATGCAGAATGGCTCCGCAGGCAGGGGAGACCTCATTGGTGGAGTTTAACCGTATTGGGTGGAGCCGAAGAAGCTGCTCTTTAGAGGACGAGTTAGCGAGGTTAAAGCATGAGGCTGGCAATAATCTGCGTTTTTTTTTTTCTTCTTTTCGTCAAGAAATCCCATTAAAAAGACCAAAACCAACAACGACCATATCCTACTAACAAGTACTGTGTGTGTATCAAAACCTGATATTTCTGTGCCATAGAGCTCCATTGTTGTTAAAACACTTCAGTGAGCCACACTGTTGCTCTGGGTTCTTTCAACACCATGAGCACACACACACACACACACACACCGTAGTTTAATCTGACTCAATTCCACACACACCGTCCTGCTGCCCCAAATACTCACTAAAGCACCAACCATCCGCGGCTGAAAATAGTCCCCAACAAATGCACTGTTTACTCCTGTTTGAGTCACGTTTGCTAAAAAGATTCTGCTTCTGTTCGATATTCAGGAAAAAAAAAGGGGTTTCGGATTGCCTCCACACGGTTCTCACGGACCGTTCCCCAACTCGTCAAATAGCAATGCTTTGTCACGCCCTTGGCATCTGATACCAACGCACACGGCACTCACGTGCACGCGTGACCGGAGCGGCTATCAACACAAAGAACAGAGAAGCTCAGATTACACACACACAGAGGGAGTGTGACTTCATTCTCTGCTCAGGACGCCATTACACCACTATGTTTTTACTTAGCAAATAGTTAACCGCTATATTAAACGTACAATATGTAATTTTCTTCTGCTAGGCGTCTCTGTCAGTCGAAACTATGAAACGTAAACCAATGACTGTATATATTTTTTACAGTCTATGACGTAAACACGGACATTAGATGCTACGTAAAGTTGCGAGTGATCATGGGTGTTGTCGGCCTCTTTGTTAACCACCGTTGGCGATTGAAAGGTAACTGTTCACGGACGAGTGAATGTATTTTATTCACGTTAACGTTTATTCATGTTATTTGATTGCAATTGCCGCAGTGTTTTCTCACATAATTCCTTTGATTCTATTTGCAGTGGTAGCTAGACCAGTTAGCCGAGTTTGGGTTCTGGGTTTGAACATTGTTGGAAATATTTGGTACAGTATATTGTAAGTACACAATTCAACAAAACATTTACCATAGGTATAGTCATTTTTAGACATTTTAATGCAGACATATTAAATATTATATCTTTGTTTATGTTCTGAAATGTAGAACAGAACAGCCCTTTGAAGAGAATTACTTAGTTGTGACCCAGTTTATAAAGATTCAAATCTCTACTAAAAACCAATAGTTAGAAAGTGTTGAGAGACGGACTGACACATTCTTGGTTCGGGTCTTTTCATGGGGATTGTTGACAATAAGAAATCCATAAAATAAAATTGTAGCAAAACAGGAACTCAGGCCAAAATATGAATGGTACTGACTTCCCTCCCGCTAAATTCAACTTGTCAATCAGCTAACCTAGCTAGATAGCTTAGCACATGTTCATGTTTAGCCTTCAGAATGTTAGCTTTTGATAGTAATTACTATTATTATTATTATTATTATTATAATAATAATAATAATAATAATAATAATAATAACTATTGTGATAATCGGTTTGGGTCTTTTTTTTTTTTTTTGGAGAAAAAAAATTCTCCAAAATTTCTCTGATTCCAGCTCCTTAAATGTGAATATTGTTCTAGTCTCTTCTCTCCTCTGTGACAGTAAACTGAATATCTTTGAGTTGTGGACAAAACGAGACATTTGAGGACGTCATGTTGGGCTTTGGAAAACACTTGTCGACATTTTTCACAATTATCTGACATTTTATAGACCAAACAACTTATCGATCCATCAGGAAAATAATCGACCAATTAATCGACAATAAAAATAATCGTCAGTTGCAGCCCTACTACACGTTTATTAAGGTGATTGTCTTTGCTTGTCTCCCTATGTGGAGCTGAACTGATATATACATATAGTGTGTGTGTGTGTGTGTGTGTGTGTGTGTGTGTGTGTGTGTGTGTGTGTACAGATATACACTGTCACTTTGCAGGCACCAGTCTCTTTCTTATTGTTAAAAGCATTCAGAAAGAGCTGTGTGAGTTTGCAGCTGTCTGTGTAGATAATTCAATTACTGATTTAATAATAGTAATGTTAATAATGACATGACAGCTTCCCCCTCTCCGGCCCCTTTCCCATTTTGATTGGACACAAATGTGGCTTTTTATTTCTCCTATTGAGGTTTAACTTGAGATAATTACCACCGAGATACTTTTTGCCTCTGAGAAATGTTTAACTTTAGCTCAAATCTGTTTTCATCTCCGTCCTTATCGCTCTAAACTCGCTCTGTGTGATCCCGCGGGCCATTTTTTAAACAAATTAACATCGAAGTTATTCTTTGATGCAGCTTGTGATAGCAACAACACATGGTGCTGAAATTACTGACGCTAGTTGGTCATTTCCCAAATATTCATCTACAAATGTGACAGGAATTCTTCGCTACTCTACACAGTCAAATTCAACCTTTTTTCTAGTGCATAAAAGCTTCTGCGTTTGGTATTTGAAACGCTCGTTGTTGGCAGGTCTTTCAGGAAATGATATGTCCGACATTTCTGGCAGCAGCAGCGTGTTTTTCATGTTGCATAAATAGGTGTATTATTCGAAAAAGTAGCCAGCTAAATGAGCAACAATAGCCACCGTGGCTGAACAGACACAAAAGAGCTCCAACATCTTTAATCCTGTTTAAGTTCATAAACACAGAATACAAGGAAAAAAATAAAGGAAAGTGTGTTACTCTAAGGAAGTTATCTTCTGTCATCTCTTCTTAATGTGCCAATCAAACAAACTGAATTCAATGAAAACAATAGAACTGTTCCACATCTCACGCTCTTAACTCAAAACTCTAAACAGATAAACATCACATGCTCATATCTCTCTGTGCTTTAACGATGTTTACCTTCACTGTTTTATTGCTGTATAATTCAGACTGTGTCCTCAGTTGAACCCATGTCTGATTTTCCTCCTTCCCTGTCCCTCCTCCTCTTCCTCTCTTTCCCCTCCAGGCTGGGAGGCTGAGAGCTGCAGGGCTGCGACATGTGAAAGGAGCTCCACCTCTTGACCCTTTCAACACTCAACCTTTGGTAATACGTTACATCCTCGCCTCCTCTTCCTCTTCTGTCATCTTCCTACTTTTCGTTTCCTTTTGTGTCTCCTCCTTGATGTGTCTCAGATCTGAACTTGGTTTGTCTATTGTTGTTTTTCGCAGCAGAATTCACTTGAACCGACGTTGTGACCGCGACCTGACACCATCCTGCCTCGGGCATGCCTCAGGTAAAGTAGAAAGACACCCCTGCCGTCGTTCTCTACACAACCCCGTCACCCATGAATGATACTCCTCGTGGTCTCCCTGTTTGATATCTGTCTCACTCTGTTTCTGTCTGTCTGTGTGTGTGTGTGTGTGTGTGTTTCTTCCCTCGCAGCCGGGTATGAATGGGATGGAGCCTGCGTTTGGCGAGGCCTATGGGGGACACAGGGGTCTGCTGAGCCCCTACCCTCTGGCCATGTCGCCACAAGGGGGCAGGACTGAGTACGACCAGGTGAGACAACGAGAGCCGCAAAGTTTTACGAGTCACGTAGTCTATATCCACGGCGTTCCACATCCGGGATGGCTCTGTCACTGCCGGAAATTCCGCTCGGTGTCCTTCTTTTCAGCCGGATGTCAGTAACCTTCCGCTTTCTTTGTGTTGGCGTTCTAAACTCCGGTGGATTTATGAGGACTATGGTTAACTGCTCCTCAGATCTCTGCAGGGTAAATCCAGACAGCTAGCTAGACTATCTGTTTTAATAGTCAACGGATATCCATACTGTTTCTGAGTTTTCTCTCGCACGACTAAAACAACCTTTGAACGTACACATGTTCCAGCAAAACAAGTTCGTTCCCGAGGCTATTTTGCAGCTGGTTTTGAGAGTTTCTGTTTTTGATTTTTTGTTTCCCTCATCTGCGTCCTTTGATAACAGCTGACAGTAGATTGACGTTTCACAGCGCTGTGCCGGATCCAAAAACTGAAGAAACAACAACAATCCCAAAGCAAAAGCTCAGAGTCATGTCTGTCACAGAATCCTACGCCGTGTGTGCGCTGCAGGTGTAGCCAGTTAAAAGATACATTCCATGGCACATACGTTACGCGTGCAGCGTAGCCATAGCGCAAGTGTCCATGGGCAAGATACTGAACCCAGAATTGCTCCCGATGCTGCGCCATCGGTGTGTAAATGTGCGTGAATGTTTATCGGCGTCAGTGTATGAATGTGTTTGTGAATGGCGCCTGTATGTGTGTAAAGCGCTTTGAGTGGTCGTTAGGACTAGACATGCAGCCCATTCAAGGTAGATTTTTTTTTTTTTTATTAACATTTTAATTTCCCCGTGTGCCTCAGCTCTTGAGAGTCTTTGCTCAATCCCAGGATTCACACATATCCTGTTGCAAATTAGGTCTTGTGATTTATTTGAGCATTATCCTGCCGTACCTAGACACTAAACGGAGTCCTTGGATTTCATGGAACAAAACCTTAAAAGACATTGCTAATGACATTGATGTTTGCCCTCCGGCAGTGGTCCTAATTGCAGTCAGTCACGTTCACCTGGCATCTCATTTCTATCAATCAGTAGTCAGGAGTGAAAAAAAAGTGAACTAAGCTGATGGATTTTAGGCCTCAAGGGGAGGTTGGCTAATTTTTAAAAAGGCGTTTTTTTTTTCTCCCCCAACAGAGGTAATTCTTGTTAAAACAGGAAAAGCACAGGTGTTACTAATAACATTAACTCAACATGGCTTAATTCTACTCAGGTTTCTAAGTGAGTCAAGACTCTGAAACCAAAGCAGCTAAAGGGAATTCAGCATTCGTTCATTTTATTATTTACACCTGTGATTTTCCTACTTCGACATGTTAACTCTTGAAAGATGACAGCATCGTATACAACGGCCAAACTGTGTTTTATGTCATATTTAAGCAGCGTTCCAGGCAACCCGTAACTCGTGTTTTCACAACCTTCTACCCGTGAAAGTTCCCTGGAACGGCAGTCAAACCCGTAACTTACTACTCGTGAACTCATACCAGATCGCTGTACTCCCAGTTACAGTTTTTGACGTCACACACACACATTGGCGACCCCTGTTGATGTTGTACAGACGCCAGTGATTAACAGTGAGAAATAGAAATAAATATACTTAAATAGGCAACGTAAAGTAATTACGCACATTGTAATCAAAATAATACACATACGATTGTGTACTACTACAGGTTATGTTTATTAAATGAAGCCCAAAATATGTTGCCGACTAGAAATCGCTCGTATCAGCTAACGCTAGCTAACGTCAATGGTAGGTAGCCGCTAGCTAACGCTAGCTAGAAGGGTTTGTCGTGACTTTGCCTGGAACGCTAATAAGTTGTGAGTCATGAATTGAAGTCGTAACTTACGGGCTAAAAATTGTGTCTGGAACGCAACATAAATATCTCCAGATGAATACAGTGCAGAGACTTACAGTACTTTTTAAAATTTATTTTTTAGATGCGGCGAAATGTGCCGTTTTCAACGAGGTCCTCCATCTGTTGTAGGCCATCCAGAAGCTTTTTTTAAACGTCTTTAGTAAGAAAAAGACAGCCTAGGTTCGGGAAGGTTTGCCCTAGGAACATTACAGGCCCAAACCTTGGACACGTGGAGACCTCTACTTTACAATAATGAATACAAAATTGGATTCATATGATGTTTAATTTTAGAATTCACTTGTCAAGACATTAAAAGTCCCTGATACTTCAGAAGGAGTCCCACGAAAGATTTAAGTTTAAATTTTCCTAGCTGGTTGAGCCGTCTTCATCCGGTTGATCTGGTGCTTAAAGCAACACCAAAGATGATTTTGTACCTTTAAAATAATGTTTCCAAAATCGTTTCAGTGGTTCATCAACTCGTAACAGGGTGAACGGCACTTCTGCATTCGCTTTGCGGCCCTCTATGGGCTATGACCGCACTATGCAGGTTTGCCAGATCGGGTAGCGGATCTGTAGTTTGAATGATAATGGTAATGGACAATTCCGCTTCCAACCTGTATGGGGACTGAAGAGGAAAAGTACTTTGGTGTTGCTTTAAATAGTTGATGTACCATTAGCTCAGCGCACAATTTGAGTTCTGTGTAACAAGGATTTTGCTAACTTGATAGATGCCAGCTCCTTAACGGCAACATTAATTCAACTCATATGATGAAATGAAAAAAATAATACTTCATGAGCAAGAAGCTAATTCATTCGATTAGTTATCAACTATTCAATTAACCGCCAACTATTGTGATAATCAATTAATTGGTTGGGGTAATTTTTTTGGAGGGGAAAAAAAGTAAAATTTCTCTGATTCCAGCTCCTTAGAGTTGTGGACAAAACAAGACATTTGAGGACGTCATCTTGGGCTTTGGGAAACACTGATCCACATTTTTCTCAATTTTCTGACATTTTATAGACCAAACAACTTATCGATCCATCAGGAAAATAATCGACAGATTAATTGACAATAAAAATAATCGTTAGTTGCAGCCCTACTACACGTTTATTAAGGTGATTGTGTCTTTGCTTGTCTCCCTATGTGGAGCTGAACATATTTAAAACTATATATATATATACAGTACACTATCACTTTGCAGGCACCCGTCTCTTTCTTATTGTTAAAAGCATTCAGAAAGAGCTTTGTGAGCTTGCAGCTGTCTGTGTAGATAATTCAATTACTGATTTAATAATAGTAATGTTAATAATGATATTAAATTAAACTATTGTATAAGCCTTCCTGTGATGAAGATAACATGATTTTCTCGCAGGTTATTAATGTATAGAACAAGCTCCTGTTATCTGCCGACACCTGAAATGCCGCCTGGAACGATGAGTTTAATTACCAAGCAGCATGGCAAATATTTAACTACTGACCTCCGAGGGAAATGAACATTTTAGTTTGTTGCTGTATATTATTATTTATAAGAGGTCACGCTGACGTTACAGGAGCGATGTAGGGCTGCAATCTAAAGCGGGATTTATGCTTCTGCGGAGGCTCCACGCAGAGCTTTCGATGTCTTTCAGAGAATAGCAGGGCGTGTGTGTGGAGTGTGTGGTAGAGCGAGTGAGAGAGTGACTGAGTGGATTATCTTCGGAGCGAGTAGCGACTCTAGAGCCATAGTGAGAGAAACAAAGTGTCTCCTCTGTTCTTTCTGACCACGGTGGGAAATCTGTAGCAGGAAAAGTCAACCCTCTCCTTGATTCCATGTTGTTCATGGAGAAGGAGAACCAGGAAATGAGTCAGGGTAAATGCAACGCTACCAAGTCACGACCGAGCGACGTGCGTTGCCGCGGATTAATTGTTTGGTGTATAAAATGTCAGAAAATAGTAAAAAAAAAATGATGATCAGTGTTTCCCAAAGCCCAACATGACGTCCTCACATGTCTTGTTTTGTCCCCAACTCAAAGATATGTCAGTTTACTGCCACAGAGGAGTGAAGAAACTAGAACATATTCACATTTAAAAAGCTGGAATCTATGAGTTTTACTTTTTGACTCAAACTGATTAATCAGTTATCAAAATAGTTTTTGATATAAATAATAATTGATTTAATCGTTGCAGCTCTCGAGCAATGTTCAAATAAAACTACAGCCTGTTTGTTCCAATCATATATGAAGTATATCGTACTCTTCTCCGTACCCTTTCAGAGCGTGCTCCTCATGCTGGGCTCCCCGGCATCGCCAAGGAAACGGCCTTTTGAGTTGCTAAGCGACCTGGTGGACGACGGCGGCTTCGGCGAGGACCTGCACCCGGAGCGCTGGGACGTGTCGGCGCTGGACGAGATGGCTCGCTACACCAAGCTGGGCCTCGGGGTGGGCGGGGAGCTGCTGGCCTGCTCCGAGGAGGCCGTCCTGATGGGCCGCTGGGGACGGAGCCGGGAGGAGCAGGAGCAGGAGGAGGAAGAGGAGAGGCGGAGGAGGAACAGGCACACGGCACCTCCCGTCACCCAGGAAGTCCAGGCCACCGCTGCAGGGAGGCAGGAGGGCCGCACCTCGGTCGCCACTGCAACCGAGAGGGAGTTATGTGTTGCGGGGAGAGCGGCCGGGGGGGGGACGCCGAGGGAGCGCACGGTGGAGGTGTATCAGGTGGCGCAGGAGGAGGAAGAGGAGGAGGAGGTGGTGGCGGCGGCGGCGGGTTTGGCTCTGGAGCACTGCAACGAGGAGCACAACTACTCCCTGAGCCAGGGAGAGGAGCTGGGGGCTCACAGCGCCCAGACAGAGGGGGCGCGGGTGGGGGAGACGCAGCAGGAGGTGGTTGGTGGGGAGGACGGCCAGGCCAAGACTGAGCTAGATCTGGAGGACGAGGACCAGGGGCAGGATGAAGAGGAGGAAGAGGAACAAGAAGAAGAGGAGGAGGAGGAGGAGGAAGAGGAGGAGGAGGAGGAGGAGGACGAAGGAGAGGAGGGAGCGGAGGAGACGGCGGTGGAAGCTGAACTCTCCAGCTCCTCCGAAACTGATTGTGGTGAGTGGTCTGCTTTCTGATTGTCTGTGTCCATGTTAGGACTGCTCGATTATGGATAAAAAAAAATCATAATCCCGATTATTTTGGTCAAAATTGAAATCCCAATTATTAAAGTGATGGTTCGGAGTAATTTCACCCTAGGCTGCTTTGCACCTTGACCTCGAGCCAAACAACCCCCCATAAGCTTTTTTCCCTTGTTATAATGTTGGTCGAGTTAGCGTTATCCGCTGGTTAGCTTAGTGCAGGCGCTAATGGATCCACGTTTGTATCTCGTAAATTACCCCACTAATAATGCCCGGAATGATACCAAACTTCTACAGTAGTACAAATAGTTTCTGTACTTAAATAATAATAATAATAATAAAATGAGACATTAGAAAGTTTGTAACTACACCAGAAGTATATTTAAATAACACTTGCCTGATGGATACTACTGCGCTATCACGCAGTAGCAGCCGAGAGGAATATCCATCAGGCAAGTTTTATTTAAATATACTTCTGGTGTACTTACAGACTTTCTAATGCCTCGTTTTATAAGTACAGAAACTATTTGTACTACTGTAGAAGTTTGGTATCATTCCGGGCATTATTAGTGGGGTAATTTACGAGATACAAACGTGGATCCATTAGCGCCTACACTAAGCTAACCAGCGGATAACGCTAACTCGACCAACGTTATAACAAGGGAAAAAAGCTTATGGGGGGTTGTTTGGCTCGAGGTCAAGGTCAGCCTAGGGTGAAATTACTCCGAACCATCACTTTAAACACGATTACTCATTGAACTTTGGAAATGCAGGGTTTAACGGTAAGTTTTTTTTCTACTTGTCCAGTCGGCGAAAATAAAAAATTCTACTTGCCCGAAGTCAATTTTTACTGGCCCCATTACATTATTTTTTTTCTCGAGGAAAAACTTTGAAAAAGGGGAAAAAAGCATCGAAAAAATATAGCAAAAACTGTTAAACTTTAAAAAATAGTCAAAAATGTAAACAATTCTTGATTGGCCAACGGCACATTCAGATCAAATCATTTTGATACGATGACGCCCGAACGGGCAAGTGTGTTATAATATTGACTTGCCCGACGTGGCGTTTAACTTGCCCCGGGCCATCGGGCAACCCTTATTGTTGAACTCTAAAATGTGTTGTATTTATTGAAGTTAAAAAACGGTGAACCATTTAAACAAATCAAAAGGGAAGACAGCTTGGACTGTAAAATTTCCCTTAATGCTTTTTTCTCGTTTTTTAACTTGTTTTTCATTCAGAACACAGGACAAAATAAGTTTACTTGCAAAACACAATGTGCAAAATAATCATTTTTCTCAATTATTCCTGTTTTTGTCATCATTAGGAGCTAAAATTATAATCGCAATTTGAAATTTTGATTAAAGGACAATTCCGGCGCAAAACGAACCTAGGGGTTAATAACAGATGTGTACCCACTCGATCGCTCTTTGGGACATGTTTTCATGCTAATCGAATGTGTTAGTAGCTTGAAACAAGCTAGCACGGGCCGTTGATTAGCTTACAATGCCACTATTCGGGGCACAGGGAAAGTAAAAACAAATCGCTTATTATACCACTAAAAAGGCTCAAAATATCACCATACTTCAACGGTAGCATAATGAGGGTCCCTAAATGTTAACCGAAGCATTGAGAACTTTTGTAAGTGTACAGACAGTTTATTAAAAATATAGATTATAAAGACAGTCGCGTTCTCTTATACAGGCGGCCGCCGTCTTGGGAGCTACTGTCTTTCTAAACTATAATCTAACTAATCTTTTTAATAAACTGTCTGTGTAAAATCTGTACTTGCAATGTTCTCAATGCTTCAACATTTAGGGACCCTCATTATGCTACCTTTGAAGTGTGGTGATATTTTGAGCCTTTTTAGTGACATAATAAGCGATTTATTTTTACTTTCCCTGTGCCCCGAATACTAGCGTTGCTAATCAGCGGTCCGCGCTAGATTGTTTCAAGCTACAATAGCATTCGATTAGCATGAAAACATGTCCCAGATAGCGATCGAGTGGGTACACATCTGTTATTAACCCCTAGGTTCGTTTTGCGCCGGAATTGTCCTTTTTAATAGCACAGCCCTAGTCTGTGTGGCGAAGACAGCCCAGCTCATCAACGCGCCGTCGTCAGCCCGTCTGCCCACACGGAAACCATTGTTGAATCCGTCTCAGGTCCAGACGAGACCTCAGACCGCCTGGTGCGACTCAGTTGGCTGAGCAGAGGCACATTAAATACCAAAGATGCAAGGGTAATTCCCGGACAACATACCGCTTCAGTGGCTGCAGTTTTATTGTTATGAAATGGCTTTTGAGGGTTGGAGTCTCTTCATGTATTCAAATACCATCTGCAACCGCCACGCTGCTCTGACTTTGTCCAGGGAGGAAGGGGGGGGGGGGGCTTGTAGTCGGACATGTTAAATAGGGTATGAAAGTTGGTACAGATTGTTAAACAACCGTTAACAGAAGTTAGTTTTAAGCAGCTTCTAAAGCAACACAAACACACCAGCTACAGACAGCCTCATTAAGCTGGTGCCTCATTATTTCTTTGTTCCTCACTATTCTCTCGTTCACAAATATTGCGGTTACACTGTAGAACAGAAGCAATTACCTGATTAGTGAAACCTGCAACTATTTTGAAAATTGATTAAACGCTGGAGTTCTTTTTAGTGGTAAAAATGCCAAACATTTGCTTGTTTCAGCTTCTCAGTAAACTGATTTATTATAGTCAGGTTTTGGACTGGAAAACAAAACCAACATTTGGAGTCGTCCTCTTGGTCTCTGAGGAATGGGACATTTTTCATTAGTTGCCGCCCAGGTACACCGCATGGATGTATAATAAAACCTGGGTACAGCGTTCGAGGTGGAGCCCTGTTCATTCATATGAGAGTTGCTCAGTGGCGCATGAAGCCATCATGGAGCCAAAAATTACCCGGACGATCGCTGCTGCTTCCTCACTATGCTAGCCTGGTTGACACCAGACCCTTCTCAGTTGTAACTGAGAGTGGGTCTGGGGAAGGTTCATCCACAGCCCTTTTCCAAAGGGGCGTCACCAACGGACACGCTCAAATGCCTCTGGGCGCAATTGGATAGTCCTTCAACCAATCAGACCAACGATCCGGGTGACGTAGCAGCGACAGCGGTGTCAAGAGGTTGCTGCGCTTCGGTAGCCGTCATGTTGAATGTAAACAAAAAGCTGCTTGCCGTCGCTGCGCTATCGTCATCGTGTAAAGCCCGCCTCAACGGTTGTGATTGGTGCCTCGATTTTTGAAAAATTGAAAATGCAGAAAATGTCTTGCAAAGCAAATCTCAAATTTGCCGGAAGTTCGTCAGGGTTTTCCCAGGCTATCACTGTACAGCCCATAGAGCAGGCGCACCAGAGACCTCCGCCGGCTGAGCCGGCTACTTCCGGTTTGGCTCTCCGCTAACTTAAATGGGGATTAAATTATTTAAATGTGTGGCTCTTCCAGCCTTTCCAAATAGTATCACACCGAATGGATCAACTTCTGATAGTGAAACGAGTCATTTTGCGGCTGTTGTGTGTGATGCTCTATAAAATGTATCCACTATTTTACGGATGTCTTTTTCCTTATCTAAGTCTATGGGAAAAAAGTCTTTTTGGGCCAGAGGGCATCACGTGACAGACACGGAAGTTGTAATTCCACTGGTTGGCCGCTATCTCAAATTGGCTTCAAATCCCGGCACACATCCTGGTTTACAGTGCATTCACATGCTGCAAGCACAGACTGATCTCAATAAGAGGCGTATGTATGACATGCCAATTCGTATGCCATGTTTGGCGTGTTATCAAGACGCATAATCACTTTTTAGCGTGTTTATCAACGCCGTTTGGCCTCCATTGACTTACATTACCTTGCGATTGCGTGTCAATTTACGCCAAGTTCTCCTGAGAAAAGAACGGTAGCGAGTAGTATGAAAGCCCGAAAATCCACATATCAAACAACACAGGACTTTCACCCAGGAGACCGGGGATCGTGTCCCACGTGTCACTTTTCCTAAACCCAACCGTCACCTTCTTCTTTTCCTAAACCCAACTGTCGCCTTCTTCTTTTCCTAAACCCAACCGTCGCCTTCTTCTTTTCCTAAAGCCAACTGTCGCCTTCTTCTTTTCCTAAACCCAACCGTCGCCTTCTTCTTTTCCTAAACCCAACCGTCGCCTTCTTCTTTTCCTAAACCCAACCGTCGCCTTCTTCTTTTCCTAAACCCAACCGTCGCCTTCTTCTTTTACTAAACCCAACCGTCGCCTTCTTTCTTTTCCTAAACCCAACCGTCCCCTTCTTCTTTTTCCTAAACCCAACCGTCGCCTTTCTTCTTTTCCTAAACCCAACCGTCACCTTCTTCTTTTCCTAAACCCAACCGTCGCCTTCTTCTTTTCCTAAACCCAACCGTCGCCTTCTTCTTTTACTAAAGCCAACTGTCGCTTTCTTCTTTTACTAAAGCCAACCATACCATTGTTGTCCCGCGTCCCGTTATTGTTTTCCTAAACCCAACCCGTCCGCTGTATACGGCATAGACATACACGCGGATAGCTCAAAATGCGTACAGATAACACGCCACTTGGCTTTAGAAAGTGGCATGTATGTTTACGCGAAGTCATGATGTCACGTTGGCAAGCAAGAAGTCAAACGTAGATGATGATGTCTGTGAAACAAACACCGACAGACTTACTGACTTTCTTTCTTTTATTCATTCATTCCCAGCGAGACATTTGTTTTCACAGCCTACTCATGTATATGTCTGACATGAAGAACATATAGATACAATAATGCACACAATTCAGGGGGATGTTGAAGGTGTGTACAGCAGCTCTGGAGGAGTACACATTTATAACATAATAACTGCGTCAAACGTTTTGGGTATTTACCGGGCATGTAGGGTTTAATGAAAGATGCTTTTGAGTTGCATTATGGGATCTGTAGGAGCCAGTGTTTTTGGATCTTAACCCACACTAGGGACTAAATGTCAGCCTCATCTCCACCTCAGCTGCATCAATTTAGACGTTTCTGTCTGTTGATTCCTCCAGTGTTATGGAAGTACAATAATACATCTCAGGAGTGTCCCCCTACGTTTATGGAAGTAAAATAATAAACAAGACAAAAAGACAAGACCATTTTAGGCTTTTTGGCATAAGCAATACTTTTTTTCCCCCCCAATATATCCTTTAGGACATTAAAGCAGTGTTGTTCCACATGAATGACCTGTTGTTCTTGTTGTACAGATGAAGCTGAAGGGCTTAGATGTCAGAGGTGACTTCATGTCCAGACAACAGGACATGAAACATAAACATGAATATTGGGTAACACACATGTAAACTGGCTTCACTTTAGATTACCATCTTTTCCCAGGCTCTCTGCTTCCCTGGTCGTCCTGGCGTTAGATAAACAAATCTCAGGCATCTTGTTGCAAGGTAATGGAGAGGTCACTTGGCTCGCAGTCAAATAACACGCCTGGGTCATATTTCGACGGTCGCGAGACGCCATTGTCGCTCTCTATTGTTGTGTGTGTGTGTGTGTGTGTGTGTGTGCCTGGTCGAGCTATTCTTACCGTTAGCTCATGGCGATTGCAAAGGGCTGTGTGATGGATGGAAAAGTGTCTGTGTTTGCAGAGAGAAGGGGTATAGAAGTGAGTTAAGGAGATTGGACAAGAGGTTTAGTAAGTGTGTGTGCGTGCGTTTGTATATAAGTTCGTATATAAAACAAAGGGCCTTGGCGTGAAAGATCGAGTTGAGGGGAGAGTGCAGACAATGGCGCTATCTGCAGACTGGACCAGACGGCATGATATTACATAAGTTGTGTGTGTGTCTGTGTGTGTGTGTCTGTCTGAGGCTAATCTTCTGTGACGTCTGTGTGCTCGTGTAGGTTTCTGCCTCTGAAACGGCAATGTGTGCACACGGTTGTAACAGGCGGAGGCTTTGTCATTAGGACATACAGCATGTGTTTGTGGGATTAGGGTTCTCCACATGATTTCATACCAGGCAAACGTAAACATTAACACCTGTCACTTATGTTTGGGGGGTTTCATCTGTCATGTTAACTCGCAGGGTGTTTGTCTTCTGTTAAATAGCTCATATTTGGCTGTCAGTGTTGTCCACCTCCACAATAATGGATGAGATTCTGTTTTCTTCATAATATATTAATAAACGGCCTGGAGTATTGATTCTGTATTTGGATCATTACATCACTGACCAGATTACATTCAATAATTTTTTTTTTTTTTTTTTTCATGATAACAATTGACTTGATATAATAAATAATTTTCTGCCAAGCTTAAAAAATACAATTTGAAAACAATAATGAAGAACTGCAATTGTTTTTAGAATTTAGAGACTAATTTAGAGAATTAGACTAAATTTTTTTTTACCTCGGTTGAACTGTAGTTGTGTTTGCTGAAATCAAAAGATTGCAGCGGACAGAATCAAATAAGTTTCACCAGAGTGAGATTCTCTGTGATGCAGCGGAGGGAGATGTGTTATTATCACAGATTGCTCTGAGTTTAACCCTCTGAGGACGAAAGACGACCCACTGCATCCAAACGATGTTTGACAAAAAGCCATCCATCCATCCATCCATCTTCATCCGCTTATCCGGGGTCGGGTCGCGGGGGTAGCAGCTCCAGCAGTCGCTTTTTTAGGCTTTTGACAAAAAGCGATATTACAAAATTTCATTTCAGACATTTTTTTTTACTTGTTTAATCGTATATTACAGTACTTTGTGAACCTTGACCGTGACTTGGGTAAACTCATTCCAAGCACCGAAACAATTCGTACAACACGTCGTAAGTTGGTTTGTTTTCTAAAAGAGATTTGAGAACTTTCAAAAAGCCAACATCAACGTTTCAGCTTTAGCGCCAAATTATCTCTTTACACATCGCTCTAGAAAAGATTTGGGGCGTCACTATACGGAAAGCTGAGTTTGTTCTGAACATTTTGCTATGAAACACACGGGGATCAGTTATATGCAAATACCTTTAAAAAGGTAAATTTAAGACGATATGTGAAAATGCCCTCAGACCTCAGAGGGTTAAACAAACTCTGTGAAGGTTCAGCAGTTTCTCTCACTTATAGGAATTTTAAGTAATGACGACAACGCTGTCGGCGCGTCCACATAATACAAGCCTTCCGTGCTCCTCCACGCAGTTGCTAGTAGCCAAGGAGGACACGGAGGATTAAAAAGCACGATGGACTCTTCAGAAGACGTCATTATCTTCACTCGAGTTTCTGCGCACGAAAGTCGCCGGACAACAACAATCTTCTGAACATAGTCATACTGAGAAATACAGAGAGAGTTGTGTGGAGCTGATAGTCTTAATGAGCTTTGTAGCAACTCATTTGGCAACGGCTTGAATGTAACGGACGTTCATTAATATCAAAAAGTTGTGTTTAGTTAAGTATTTATGACACCGCTGCAAAGCCTACTGCATTTGTATCAGCACACAGATTCGAAAATTGTGTCCGCATGTGCTTCTCTTCAGAGGTGGAGGCCGAGCCAGCGAGGCAGCCGGGGGAGCGTCCGTCGAAGCGCCGCTGTTTCTGGGAGTACCGATGCGCTCGAGAATCGGCCACGAAGAAGAAACTGGGCGGAGACGTCCACTGGTCTCTGTCCTGGAGCTCCAGCACTCTACCCAGCACACTGTACCGCCGAGAGGGTGAGGGCACCGCCGCACTGACTCATTCACTGTCAGGCTGCTGGAACAATGACACCATTAGCCCTTGGCTTGTCTTCCATTCGGCCATGCACTTGTTGTGAAAATCGACACTTTTTCTGCCGTTTTTTTTGTCTATTTTTGGCGCTTTTTTCAGTGTTTTTGGCACTACTTATTTTTACATTTAACGCTTCTTTTCACTACCATGTCTAAACCCCACTAACACCAACTTATTACCACTAGTTTTATACTTACTTTTGAAATTCATGGTCAATAAACCTCATTTATAGAAAGTTATACCTAATCCTTGAATTAAAAAAAAGCAGAAATTATGAATTATTTAGACTTAAAGGAAGGATAATCAGAGAAGGGTATATGTCAACGTTCAGTGAGGATGCTGTTTCTAAACTGTTTATTTTTTTTAAACGCTAATTCTTTTGATAAAACGGCCAAAATTCAATGAAACTAGAGATCCGATCTTTTGTCGTACTTGCAAAGCGCGTTGTATGGAGTCATCCGTATTTTTTGGGTAATTACAATTAGGTAGTTAAAAAGAAACCCAGATTTCTGATATAGAAATTTTGAAAACGGGTCAGTTTTGACCCAAAGACAACACAAGGGGTATGAGTGGACAAGACCCCCTATTTATGGACATTTTCATTAATGTATGACATTTTAAAGCAGTCACAAAAACCTATTAGTTGTTGGTCAGACAGAGTAAGCAGTTCTGCATTCTGATGAACTGATTAATTTAAAAAGACAACTGATAGATGAATTGTTAGTTGGAGCCCCAATCACACAGAGGAGAAGCTGGAAATGAAAGTGTAACGATCAACTGAACGAGAGCCTTTGAGCAGCAGGAGTCATTACAATGATATTCACACTGCAGCCAAAAGTGTCCCCATTTCTTTTCTCTCATGTGACACAAATCGGATCGGGACCCTCAGGCATGTGGCCTACATACAACTTTTATATGTCAAAATCTGAATTTTTCAGCACTTTCCTGATAAGTGAATCTCACATCAGGCACAACTGTAGCTGTGCAGCAGTTTTGGCAGCCTTTGTTCTTTAGAAGAATCCGATTCGATACAGACCATTAATACAATAAAATCACAAACTGCTGCCTCAAAAATGAACAGTTAAGATTGCCACATATGTATATAAATTCTGTAACTGCTTCTTCTAACATTTCATTAAAATCTTAAAAGCTAGGATGCCATGTTGTAGCTGCACAATTACATCAAATTGAAGAAATCTGGATCCATTTATAAAGATTTCTTGGTAACATGATTTGGCAGCTTGACCAAGGTTTGTGGATCTGGACAACGTATGGCTGCACGGCATAAATTTGGAATTACGGGCACACTGGTCGGTTTTTGAAAAGATTGAAGATTAAAGACTTTTACAGACAGGTATATTGAATTTGTTCTATTTTCCTTTTTGTCCAGGCAAAAAAGGGCGCCGCAAAGCTCGCAAGACGGACGCCAGCGACCTGACGCCAAACCCCCAGAAGCTCCACAACATCGGCGAGCAGCTGCAGAAGCTCAACGCGGCCATCGACGGCATGGGCCCGGTCAACGACCTGCCTGCCGTGGCCCGAGCCCGGTCCCGCAAAGAGAAGAACAAGCTGGCCTCCAGGTACCAGACTCCACTTACTGTCCTCCTACATCTTCTGCACCTAGTCAGGGCCCTTGAGACTTTCCGTATTGATTCATCAGGCGTGAGTGGGCATTTTAGTTTGGCTCTCGGTGTCAGTAAATCGTTTGCAGAGAGAGAAAAAAATAGAAGAAAATCCTGCAACCCTCTGTGGTTTGGTATCTGCGGCCTTTAGCCTTCAAAATCAGTTTCCAAGTATGTACTGCATTTATAAAAATTGCGATTAGACAATTGTATAATAATTCTTACAGGCCTAATAATGCATTGAGAAAAACATCTCATCTTAGTGGAAATAGTTGATTTGGCACAGTTGATTTGATTTGGAAGTCAAGTTAAAGAAAATGGTCTTATTTCCATTTGTTCGACGCATCTGATTGCCACTCTTCCCCAGTCAGTGGAACACAGTGTACCATACTAAAGAGGGCCGTTTAAAAAAAAAAAAAAAAAAAAGCCAGCCTCTAAGGAAACTGCCACCCCAGGCACATGTAAAGACATTTAAAAGATGTCCCTCCTTGATGATGATGTAGTACACACAACACCAATCATGTGACAATGTAGGTCAAATGAGTGTATTTCTGAGTTGATTGGCGCTTTTTAGTGAGTGGACATGAGCAGGATGGAATACATGAAAGGCAAGATGGATGGAAGCAGAGAAGAAAAAAAACAGCAGAGGAGATGAGATGGAAGGAGGCAGGATGATAGGCTGAATAGGAGGAAATCAGGGCAGGATGGAGTTAGAGAGGAGGGTCATAGAAAGTTCACTAGGGAGAGAGGGAGGAGGAGAATTTGGAGGAAAGGATATTATTACAGGCAGTTTAAAGAGGAGAGGGACTCTGGGAATGTCGTATTATTCCAAACATATTAAACACGACAGTAACACATCATCGGGTGAAAAGTTGAAGGAAAGCATGAACTAAAAAAACAGAAAAGAAACAAAAGAGCGAAAGTAAAATGTACAGTTGAAGTCTCTGTGTACTTCACACTGCAGTGTGACTGAGTTCATGCTTTTATTTAATATGCAGGGATTTAATCTGTGGAGAGATTCACATCTTTTCTGTGCAGCATGAGAACAGGTCAGAGTTCCCAGTGGGATTATGCCACTGCCTCCAGTCTCTCCCCATTCTTTTCCCAATCTTATCACAAACAAGCTGCCCGGGGCGTTCAGGCGGCGCAGAGAAAAAAACAAAAAAAACACTCGCCCAGTTCTTTGCTGTGGTGTCTCCAGCTTAGCCAGACGTAAACACAGTTAACTGTGGAAAGATCATGTGCTGACAGTGACTTACAGGAATACTCCTATCATTTTTGGAAAAATACGATTAACTTACTTTGTGTGTTCAGTACAAAAGACTGGAAGCAGGTGGAAAGCATAGCTCCACCTAGGGCTGGATACCGAATTCAGTACTTTTTAGGCACTGACCGAATTGCCTCTAAAGTATTGAGTATCGAAAAACGCCTCGTCATTCAATACCCGATTTTCAATAGAGCTCAACAGTGACCGCCCACTTTTTTACGGCTCTGACTCCGGAAGTGTTTTTCCCCATTCAATTGTTTCATTGACGTTTCGAAAATTGCTTATATATAGAGTTTTAAGTCTGGAACCAAGCCAACCAGCTACGAGATGAATAGTGAGCATAACACATTTGATACGGCGCAAAAAAAAACATTTTGAAAACGGCAAAAAAGGCAAAGGTACAAGACCGTGTACAGAAACTATCATAGACTGCAATGGTAGAAGCTCGCTCTAGCCGTTCACGGTTTTGCGGGTACGGTAAATGTTTCTATGGTAACAGCGAGTTGGACCAATCAGAGACGTTGCTGTTACGCTAAGGATTGTGGGTAGTGTAGTTTTTCTCCATAAGATTACAGATAAAACATGTTTTTTCTTAAAACAAGGTTGATTTCGTACGGACTTCTAGCTTCTACAGGAGCAGAAACCTTTGTTTCACAACCACGTAGCTCGGGGTCAGTCTACCTCGGACGGTTTAGACATTATGACTGATATTCTAAATCCTTATGGAGAAAATCAATGGGATTTTTACTTCCGCAGTCGGCTGTGGGCGGGACTGTTGAGGTCTATACCCAAGGAGTAAATCTCATCAGCGTCAGTGAGCCAGTAAGCACGCAGCGTGCTTCTACTAAGATCTCAGAACGTATGTGATTGGCTGTCTAACGTCACACGTCGCAGAGGCATGCAGGAATAACTGTTAAGCACAGAGACGGGGATCACGTAGTAGGAGCTGAAAATAAATCAAAAGATTTGTGCTGCAATGTGTTATGTTGGTTTTATAAAGTTGGTATCGAAAACGGCATCGTTTAGGAACCGTGTTGTCACTGTGTTGGTATCGGTACCAGTATCGAATATTTTTGAACGATACCTAGCCCAGGCTCCGCCAAAGGTGTCTCAAAAAGCTCAAAAGCTCTTGTACGCATCGCGTAATACTCAGAAAACCACGCCCACGGGAGGGGAAAACAATTGGCAAACCAACTACCGATTGAAGCAGTGGTAGACCGGCAACTTCCATGTTCCGCGAGGTAAAATGTCTGTTGGGTTTGAAGAGAGCAAAGATTAAAGCTACAGTTCCCCGTCAGAAAGAGCTGTCTGATGACAGCAAATATAGCGTACACTAAAACTGATATTGTTTTTCAGATAGTCCTTTTTTTTAGGTGTCTAAAATTTGTTTTCATGCTGCCACCCTCAACAGCAGTACATGCTTAGCTTCTGTGTCAGGACTCCTGCCTGCTTTAAAACACTGACTATGGATAAGTACCCCATGCTTTCAATACTTTCACTTCAAAAAATCCGAGCTATCCCTTTAAGGACAGCAAATAAGCATGTTTACCAAAATGTTGGAGTATTCCTTTTATAGTTAATGAATCAAATTGTTTGTCAGAGAGCTGAATTCTCCAACCCTGTTTTATAACTTCCCCCTGCAACATTGTTCAACATCACAGTGACACAGCTGTCCTTCTGAGTCATTCTTTCCCTGCAGACACAGTCACACACCTCATCATGTGATTGGTTGCTAGGTTTGATATTTTTTTGAAGACTCAGGTTTGCACCTCCCAAGGATGTTAAAGACAAACCACAGCGCCCATTTTCCAAACCCCTTTCAAGTACCAGAAGCTTTTAATTTGGTGAATATGTTTTTCCTAGCTTCCAGACAGACAGTTTCTTCTGCTCAGCAATTAAATAATTTTGAAGCTGTAGGTGAGCCATCACATTTAACAGCGTGACTTCTTTGGGTCTATTTTTGGTTTTGCATTGAGAGCAGACTTAGCCTGGATCAACGGAAGTACATTTCCTGGATAATGGATGAAGGATGTCTGCTCTCTGTGTGTTGCCGTTCTCAAAATACCTTCGCTTCGGGAAACGACTAAACACTTTAAAGGTGCTCTAAGCGATGTTACGCGTACAGCACATACAGCAAACATCTCCTCACTATCCGCGAGCTGCCTGTCCCCTGAACACTCAAAAAAACGCGGTCTCTGTAGACAGCCCAGGCTCCACAAATGCCAATAAAAACGAACTGTGCCAACCTGCACCACCAAACATAACAAACAGTCTTCCAGCGTTCCAGCCAATAACTGACAAGAAGGATTTGGGTCTGGGGGTTGGGGGGTTAGTGCGCGGAAGGGAGGGGGTTGGGATAAGGAGGAGGGAGGGGCGAGCTAGCCTCCGTTTAGTTTGACAATACTTCGAACGTCAACAAGAAGTGACATCACCCAACATCGCTTAGAGCACCTTTTAAGCTAGTAAGCTACACGCTGAAAATGGCAAGTTTTGAAGGAAATTTGGATCGTGCAACAAGGCAGGCCTGCTTGGTTCTTTCGGGGAATGATTGTAAAGATTAACAAAGAATATGTTTACGGCATTTCCTCTCTAATTGGGACGTTTTGGGACCGATTGGGGGTTATTGCTGTGGATGAAGTACACACGGAGATACACTGCAGGGCTCGACATTAACTTTTTGAGGCACTTGTCCTTTGGACAAGCACATTTACATTTCACTTGTCCATGCACAAAAGTCACTTGTCCGGGTAAAGATTTATCATTTAATAATAGATTTTTTTTGTGTGTTTTGCTAATGCAGAATTCGAACAAACCATTGAAAGCATCCAAACTCTATCAACATTAATAAAATTCAGTTGAAACTAACGTGTCCCAACAATAGATTTAGAACAAGAATAGAAAAAAGGATCTCCAGGTTCCATATTACAAAGTAATACATTGCACGCCGGTGTGCAGTGTATCACCAGAGGTAGTGGTGACTTGAACTTCTACTATATCTAAAATAATTTTGTAGACATAATGGATTTTGCCACTAAATGTTGGTGTTAACTTTTTTTTTCCTACAATTTCACTTTCTACCTGGCAGAGGCTGATTTACCAAGGGAGCCTTTAAAAGGTGTAGCTACTTTACAATTGATTATTAGTGGATATTGAATCCGGCAAGTCGCGGAGCTGAGGTTTTACAATAACTGACGGACAAACGAGCAGCGGAGTAGTAACGCTACGAGGCAGAGAGCCGGCCGCTAAATGAGTCAAATTAACTTCGTGCTTCATCCACACAAAGCACATTGCTATCGCCATGAGTGACATCTGTATTCGGCTCGTTTTCTGTGAACGATGTGGCGAGGGGGATAAGGCGGAGCTAGCAAGCTAACGTTAGCCAACTAACGCTGGCTGACTTGCTGGTTCCGCGGTGCTTTCATGTTGCATCGCTTACAGAGAATGGGCTGAACGGCGGGCTGGGTCTAATGTTAGCGGTCCGTTGACCCGCTACCGCTGGGTCTAACGTTAGTTAATGTATTCATTTCAAATCGGTAAAATAAAATCGGTAACATGGACGTAATGAGTGGCACAGAACGTGAAGTAACATGGCATTTTATTTTGTTTGAGTTTTAACTTGTCCAGTGGGGCAAGTAAATTTCTCTTCCACTTGCCCTACAAAAAAATCAACTTGTCCCGGACAAGCGGACAAGCCTTAATGTCGAGCTCTGCACTGGTAAGAACCAATAACGTTTAACCATGTATCATGTACCAGCTAATTTTAAATAGCTCACGTTACTGTATTGTGTGAACAGTTAACTTCATTTAATATTGTATGTGGCGTTTTCTTTTGCGAGGTGCAAATATTCCACCTAAACAAGTTTTTTCCCGAGACTATTTTGCAGAGCCACCGTCGCTGCGTCCAGAGCTTAGCGCCACCCAAGACGATTGTGATTGGTTTAAAGAAATTCAAACAACCCAGAGCGTTTTTTTTTTTTTCTCCTATCCTGTAATGTTATCTGTGGTGAAGACAGACCTTACTCCACAGCGCTGTGGAGATAGGTCTGGCAATGTGAGACTAGTTTTGACTAAACTCTTCTATTGATGGTGTATTTTACAGTCTTGTTGGAAGGTAGGGAAACACATTTACACATTAAAAAAATCCTGTGGTGCATGTTGGAACATCCCGGTAATGATTAGGAACAGCTAAATTGTTGTGTTGTCGTCGTCCACATCCTCTTTAAACCAGCAGGGAATGTGGTACAAATGGAGAATTTACAGGAGAGGGGGGGGAACACAGAGGAAGTAGTGTGTCCAACCCTACTGGTTTGCAAGTGTTTTGTTTCCTGAAGTTTGGTTTAGCTGACTCACAGCTGCAAGAAAAAAGAAATGATCTGCACGCTGTAGAGAGCAGTCCCCGTGAGAGGCATGAATATTTAACAGGCATTAATTGATTCACTCTCTGCTGCCTTCTTTCAACACCAAATACTCTGAACCGGCCGTATCCCGTCAGAGTCGTCGTGTCAAATGGTAGCCGATGAGCGGAGGGTCGAGGGAGGCTTCCAGTCAATCTCCCTCACAGTTTAGAAATAAATCATCCACTTATCGCCCTCCAGCTGCTCTCCGCGTGAACCCCGCAGACTCACTAACAGCACCACGTGGAGAATGGGAATACTAGAACAGGGTCTCCTATTCCAGAGAATGACGGTGCTCTCTTTCCCCCATCTGTTTTCCAGGGCCTGCAGGCTGAAGAAGAAGGCCCAGCACGAAGCCAACAAAATCAAGCTGTGGGGGCTCAACCAGGAGTATGGTCAGTACTGCACATTGCACACATACAGCACATCGAACTGCTATTTTAATTTTTTTTAATTTTTTTTTTTTTAAACTCCAACTGAAGGATTATGTTCTTCTTACTACTTTGTAGATGGAGACGTTCCTGCTGGCATTATTGAATTTGTTTAAACCAAATTGGATGAACTCTGAAATGCACTGCAAGGCTGTGCTTCTTTATTCATGAAAAGTTGGAGGTTTAAAGTTGTTTACCTGACCGTGAGGATTCACTCAATATGCCAAAGCGCATGATTCAGTGTCGCCATTCTAAAGGAAAATAAGGTTGGTCATGTGAGAGCAGATTAAGGACACTAGCCTCTTTCACACCGAGATTCCGCAATAGCGCCGCAGTGAAGGCCGTTATGCCGGCTTTGTTTATTCACACAGAACCAAGCGAAGGGGGCATAATGCCGCCACAGTGCCGGTTTTTCGGGAGCAAAAGAATCGCAGGCAGTTATGTGCTTGTGGTTTGTTTTTTTACCCTCCATAGTGTTTTAAAACACTTACTTGTGGCAGCAATAGAGGCAATGCCATTTCCTGTTTCCTGTGCCGGACTCTCACACTAGAGCTGAAGATCTTTGGGTTCGGTCTTAATTTCTATCATTTTACACGAGCTTGGGCTGGGCTCGTGCCAGTCTCGTGCCGGGCTCGGGCTTGCGCTCCGGGTTGCACGGTAATTGAGTGGATGCTGAGGAGGTGAAACGGAGGCAGGTATAGCCTACGTTAGTCATGAATAAATAATGTTAAATGTATAAATTACTCATTCCTGACAAAAGGCAAAAAAGCTGTGTGCGTGCGCACATTTGAATAATGTCGGGCTGTAAATGGGTTCGGGCTTTTAAAAAGCTGTCAATCAAAATGTACTTGTTGGGCTCAGGCTGAATTCTGTCGGGCTCGGGCTTGTCGGGCCTAAGTTTTAAGGCCTGATTCCAGCTTTATCTCACACTGCCTTACGAGTCTTATCGCTGGTTACATGACTAGGCACCGCAGCGTGACGTCGGGTTGCATTTCTCCAAAAGTTGAATTTGTCTCAAAATTTGCAGTTGAGGCCCCCACCGCTGCAGCCTAAATGCACTACCCCCCCCCAATTCTAAATAAATAGAAAGACCTTTGTTTTTCGCCGGACCGATAACAGTCAGTGTAAATGAACGCTAAAGGCGCAACAGTCTATACATTACCTACATAATGTCTTGTTTTTCCAACTAAGAAGGTTTCCTGTTTCTCCTCACACTGTGCTCCTCTGATCTCTGAATTACCACAACGCAAACATACATCGTGTTTGATCACCGTCAGCCCCTGACAGATCCTGATGCACCGTCTCATTACTGATCTAGCTTATAGATGACTCTCATGAGCCTCACTCATGAAATATTTAACCTCTGCTGTGTGATGTAGCACTTCTGTTCTCTTTCCCTCAGGGTTGATGTCCTTTTTCATAGAAGTGTTATAATTTCTTCTGACGTTGGCAGAGGTGCTCTTTTATTTCAGGCATGCCTCTAATATAATATTCTGATACTGAAGAACCCAGTTTATTTCTTACGGTGTGAATTTGTCTACATTTTACAAATAACCTTGTGTTCAGCCGTGGACTCATTTAAAGTTGATTTATCGGAAATCAGGTGTCTTCAGCAGAAATGTAACCACGTTAAAGGCTTTTCTAGTGAGGAATACCAAGTTCCCAAATGAATAAATTGAATTTTACACACAGCAGCAGTTACAATCATTGAGGATTGAATCGCAACGAAGCCAAACTGCTCATTTCGCTAACACATCTCATGGCTGCGGAGTGATGAAGCTTTTATAATTAATAAGAATAACATGCAAATGAAGCTATAAACTACTGAGAGAGCATCTTTTCAAGGCCACTTTGAAGATGCCCTGTTTAAGAAATCATGTTACTGCAGAAACCTGATAGTAACAAGATAATCAACACTTCTACTCTGCCAAATATGTCAGCCCGGTCCGCCTCCTCCTTCCCCCTCTTCCTCCTCCTCCGGTTTAGTTTAATCTCTTTGAATTCAACCCCAACCAGCATCCAACTGTCTTTGTCCCTCTGTCCTTTTTAACATTCCAGTCATTCCTGATTCCCGGGCACGGAAGGCTTCCAGTTGCGGCTCCCTCAAACTTTTTGTCCCACTGGCAGGAAGCCAAAACACACACAGGGCTCAACCTCACACATCCCCCTCGCTTCCTCTTTTCCTCCTCTCCCTCCTGTGACACTTTTTTTTTTAAAATTTTTTTAATTATTCTATCTCATTCACTTGCTCCCTCCGTCCTTTCTCTCCCCATCACTGTAATTTGCATCTATACAAAACACGGCCTACATGCTCAGCAGCAGTTTCAACAGGAAAGTAAGTGTGTGTGTGTGTGTGTGTGTATTTAACCGCTGATGTGTTTAGTTTTTAGGCTTGTTTTGTTTAATGAATTGGTGGGTGAAACAAACGGTGGCAATATTCTTTAAAGTCAGGTATTGGAAGAAAAAAAACAAAAAAAACGTTTTGGCTTCATTGAAAAATGTCATTATATAGCCAGCCTCTATTTAGCTTGTAGTATATTTCTGTGGCACTGCTCTCCACAGGATGAAACTGTCAATAGGTGACTTCATTGCAGATGTTTTTCATCATCTTAGAATAGAATAGATCTTTATTGTCATTGTTTTCAACAACGAAACACAGTTTAGCAGATCTCAATATCACAGTCAAATCTAATAAAATAAGTAAAATATAAAATAACAACAAAATAGAACATTTAGGGCGCCTTGGTAGCTCACCTGGTAGAGCATACGCCGCAGTAGCCACGGGTTCGGTTCCGACCTGCGGTCCTTTGCTGCATGTCATTCCCCCTCTCTCTCCCCTTTCATGTCTGAGCTGTCATATCTAATAAAGGCATAAAATGCCCAAAAAATAGAAATATAGATATAGTAAAATATAACAATCAAGATAAAGCAACACAATGTGGCGGCACTATATACATAATGTTATTGCACTTCCAGTTTTCGGGGTTTATTTCACAGGAAGGAGGTGATGAGAAGGGAAGGGTTTGTGCTTTTGTCTTCTAGCTGTGTTATACCTGCTTCATCATCAGGCATCGGTTTTCTTTTTTGAGATCGGGGGAAAAAAAAGAATCTTATTTTGTTTTTCCGTCGCACAGAGAACCTGCTGGGAGCGCTGCTGCGGATCAAGGAGGTGATCCGACTGCGGGTGGAGAGCAGCGGGGAGGAGGACACGGACGAGCGAGGGATGACCCAGCGCCTGGAAGACATCCTCCGAGACTCCAGCGGTGAGACACACAAACACGGCAACTCCCCAAATCTTAAAAAGAAAAAGCATGTGTTTTGTCCTGTTATGAGATAAATACAAAGATCCTCCAAACCACTGACGTATCGCTGGTTACAAATGGTTGTGGAGGTTCACTTTAACATTGTTAGCATATAACATGTTTCATGTAACGCCATACAAATTAGGGCTGCACAATATATACGTTATCATCATGGCAATATCAACTGGCGCAATAAACACATCGCGAAAGGCTGCGGCATATCGTGAGATTTTTTTGTGTTAGAAGAAAGAAAATATCGTTAAAAAAAAACGCACTTTAAAAATGAAACTTTTTTTTAGTGGTGCCTCTTATATATATAGAGTTAAGCAGAATACTGAAAACAGCAGAAATGCAGAACTGAGGACACTTTTAATATCTGTTTATTTATCGCAAGTAATATCGTTATAGCGATATTCAACAGCGTCATCGCATAGTTTCCTCATATCGTGCAGTCCTCATACAAATAGAAAGCTTGAAATAGGTAGTAAACTTCATTATGTGTATTTTGTTCCACTGATTCCACATTAACTAGCTTCTGACTAAACTGTGTGCAGTCCACTTATTCATTCGGCTTTACGTTTTCTGATTCTGAAAATTGTCCTCTTAAAGGTGCAGTAGGTAAGCCTTATAAAACTAACTTTCTGTCATATTTGCTGAAACTGACCCTATGTTCCCGTAGAACTACATGAAGCAGGTAGTTTTTAAATCCAGCTCCTCTGGCACCACCTACAGCCTGTAGTGAGATTTGCAAAAATCCACCGCTCCCTGTTCAGATGCACCAATCAGGTTTTTTGCTAAGTCCTGGATCTTCGTAATCCTACCTACAGCACCTTTAAGTTGTCAATTTTAATAAACACGTTTATCACCAAGTACTTTAAAAAGGGGACGCTCGATGGTGTTTTTTGCCTCCACCGGCGCCTTCCAGGCAGCTAACCCTAACCCTAAACATAACCATTGGTCACAACAGAGAAAGCGGCATTGCAGCCACTACAGCAATGCTTCTTTTAGTTTTTGGGTGTCTGTACTCGGAGCTATTTTATAAAACATGAAATATTCTGCCACATTCACGACTGTCTTTTGAGGAGCTATTTCTGTTTTGTCCTTTTATCTTTCCATCGCACTGTCTAATTTATTTCCATGGCAACTGCAGGTCCTTTAGTTGCCGGGCGGACCAAAGACTTTGTGCAGAGGATTTTGGCAGCCAGCGCGGGCGGTCAGAACCGGCGCAAAGAGCCCCCGCAGGGAGTGGATGAGGTGGCGGGTTAAACAAAACTCACCCAGCATCCTCCCCTCCTCCTCCTCCTCCTCCTCCTCCTCCTCCTCCTCCTCCTCCTCCCACCCCTTCCCCTCCCAGCACCAACCAAGCAACCTGACCTGACCAAGCTTCTCTGCACCGCCTGCACTCCCACCATGTACACATTTCGAGTAGGAGCGAAGAGATGACGAGGTGGAGATGCTGGGGGAGAAAGAAGGAGGAAGAAATAGCCTAAACAAAATGGGAGTAAATTGACACCGTGCTCCTGGTCCTCTCCTCTCCAAAACAGTAGCCGTCTTCACCGCTCTGTCTCTGCAGACTGCACCACAACCACCACAAGGCCAGAGCTGCTGCTGCTGACGTCTGTGTGTTCTGTCTGTCTGTCTGTCTGTCTGTCTGTCTGTGTGTGTGTGTGTGTGTGTGTGTGTGTGTGTGCGTGCGTGTGTGTTGGACATGTAACATACTGTATGGGTGTATAGTGTTCCTCTCTCCCTCTGTGTGCTGTATTCGTACCCCAGTGTGCCTATGAATAGACATTGCACTGTTTTGTAGATGGTCGTAGTTGTCGGCAGGGGGGCCGGTAGTGAGGCGAGGGCGAGGGGGCATTTGAGGATAGAGGAAGTGCTAAAAAAAAAAATAAGGAAGTGGGAGGAGCCCCAGGCCTGGAAGACAAAGAAGTAGGTGTGTGCTTTTTATTAAATTTTTTATTTGGCTGGGCTCCTATAGAAGCACTGCATACCATTCGGATTGCAACGGCATCTAAAAAAAAGTCAGTAACAAGTGACGGGAGTCCAGCTGTTAATGGAAACTACAGCGCATTTGTTTTTGGGGGAAAAAAGAATAACAATAACCCTCCCATCCACCCTCTTTAACTCCCCCTTCACCCCATCAAAATGTAAGCAAAGTAAAAAAAAAAGAAGAGAAAACTGCACCTTAATTCAAACTGACCAAAGATACTGCTGAACCACTCAGACACCAAAACCTCTCACTGCTTCAGATGCTGCCAACCATTAACACATCGTTCTGTTTTGGGAAGTGAGGGAGGGGAATATTCTCATTGTTGTCATGTTTACCCCACATGCATCCTCAAAGGATGAACTTTTAATCCCCTTTACTAAATGCACTACTATCATGGACCTGAGAGGCCGTGGTGTGACAGACAGACAGACAGACAGACAGGAAATGACTGTCAGCTTTTTAGCTCTGCAGCCTGGGGTGCTCCTTTTTAGCTTCTCTGCAGTGGCTTTATTTTGATCCACGAAAAGGGAAGTGTCCTCAATAACTTCCCTCAAGCCCTCTCCTCAACCCCTGACCAGATTATGTAGCGCACCTTCCTGAATTGCAATGACAAATAGAGAAAAAAAAGTAATTGTAGATCTAGAAAGCAAATATGTTGTTTTTTTTTTTTTATTATGATTTTTGTTATTTGGCAATGCCACACAGCCCACATAGTGGGTGTCTTGAGAGTTTTGAAATTTGCCTTTCTTCTGTGGTCTTTGCTGACGCTGTAGACCAACCTGTCCAAGGTCTCTAAATGTTGTTGGACGTAAAAAGAGAGAGAGAGAAAGAGAGAAAAAAAATAGTCAAGGACCCTTTGAATTGCACTGTGGTAAGAGCAACTAAGCACCTTCAAAGAGGGCTTCAGATCCTCAAAAAGCAAAAAAAAAAAAAGAAGAAGAAGAAAAAAAAAGGCTCTTGGCACCTTTTGTCTAAAGACAGATTGTTTGAGAGGCTTGTTGTGGGCGCTTAGCGCTTTGTTACCGAGCGGTCTCGGTTTGTTTCAGTATGGTGCTACTGTATGATGAAAAAAAAAATATGAAAAAAATAACAAAAAAAAAAAAGAAGAAAAAAGGCAATGCAAACCTGAGCGGAGGCATCAGGCAGTAACTGCTGACTGGGTTTTGGCCTGCGAACATGTGCTGTTGTAGTAGGCAGTTTGTTTGCATAATGACGCCTTTCTGAAGTGCCTGGAGCTTAAAGCCACAGGGACCTGTGTTATTATGCCTGACCTTGAACCCTATTACGAGGGAAAACGTAACCCATGACTTCTGCTCCCAGCTTGGCCTCACTTGACTTTACTCCGAAGAAAAAAAACTGCCGGCCTGTGTCGGGTCCGATCACATAGTACAGCCAAAAAAAAGTCAACCAAAATATATTTTTTTTTCCTTTTTCAGATTCAGATCCATATGTGAAAACAGTAGCTGGCACCTGGTTTCTGTGAACATCAACTCTGGGAAATATAAGTGTCTGTTTGCTAAGCAATTCCCCCCCCTCCCCCATTTTGTATTATTTCTTTATTTTTTTTCAACCTTGACGAGCTCCCGTCTGGGCTGCGTTCCAAAAGCTGCTGCGCTTTAACATGCCCTCTCCTATGGAAAACTCCATTTCCTGTCTCAACCAGGAGAGCAGGGGTGAACCTTACACTCTTCACCTCCTCGAGGTCTCACTCGTGGTCATTTTTATTTTTTTTTATTTTTTTATTTATTTATTTTTTTTAAAGCTGTGGACGCCAGAGTTCAGGGCAGTTTGTCTCCCGTTTCCTTTTTTAATTCTGGGAAATGTGGCACTTGGTTGCATGAGTATAGAACTGTACTGTAAACAGGAGGATTCCTGGGTTTCATCATGCAGGTCTGCTGCTGGTGAACAGAGCTTTTTTAAGCTCTGACGTGAAAAAAGACAGACTGACAGTCTGACGATGCAGCAGCACGAGGCTCTGAAGTCACTGAGTCTTTTTAAACATCACCACAGAAACCTGGTCAGGTTTTCATGTGATCGTTTTCCAGCAAAAGAAAAAAAAAAAAAAGACAATCTAGGACAAAGTAGAGAAAAAGACTCCACCCGTTTTGGTTAAAGGTGTAGTCTGCGCCCTTTTTTCTGCTGCGGAGAAGTGGCTCCCTAACCTCCGTTCCACTTTCTCCCGAGGGCTTGGGAAGCTGGCGACGCTGCCAGCGCAGTCACAAGATCAGGAATCTCATGCTGGCTGCAGCTTCCTTCACGTGCCCTCGCGCAACAACAAACACAGAGAGAGGAAAACAGCAGGAAACGACTGTACACATCAGTAACGTTTAAAATGTTCCCATCTGTCACCTCTGAGGAGAACGAGGTCTTTGGGGTTTAAGAGAGATTCCACTTTGAATGCACGAGTTTGTCCTGATGTCGTCTTTGCTCCAAAGTGGTGTCATGTGACAGAAAACGCCATCTGCTGTGTACATTCGTCTATATGCCAAAAAAACTACTTAACACAGCGAATTCCTGCCACAGATCCAAAACAACAAGCAAGACATGATGAAGCCGGATTTTCGAGCAACTTGTGAGCTCTCGCTCAAGGCTTGATTTGAAACTGTAGCATTATTCCTCTTTAAGGAAACACTTTTGTACCATGAATTGTTTTCCCCTTTTAACTGTAAAGCTTTAATGAGGAGTGACCAGTTTTGTTTGGCAAGGCCACTTGCTCTCTGCTCACATTCCTGAGTCACTTTCCCAGAAAGTTTCTGTTTATGTGTACCTGGAAGCAGGAGGCAGATATGTGAGGGGGGTGGCGCGGGAGGGCACCTGGAATGACTCAAAGATGTCTGTTGTTTGGTCACTGTCTCTGTAGCTGCCTACGTGCATGCTGGTCATTACAGGGTCAACCAAGGAACCGCTGGGTTTTTAAAAGAATATAGAACTGATACAGAGAGTAAACAGTCCTGAAACTCTGCCTGATGTGCTCACTGGCTTTTTTTTCGGAGAAAGAGAAGGTTTGGATGGACATTATCAATGTGCCAGTGTCCGCCAATGAAGTTTACTTGCAAAAAGACACCACTCTCACGTCCGTGCAGTAAATATGCAGCTACAGCCAGTAATCTGTTAGCTTAGCTTAGCATAGCATAAAGACTGGAAACAGGGGGAAACAGCTAATTCGGCTAACCGCTAGCTGAGACAGCATGTAATAACTTTAAAAGACCCTCAAACCTGAAAATAACCGTTAAAATATATAACAGTTGTTACGTCAGTTCTACTTTACTTGTGCTCATTTAAAATACAATCAATCAATACTTGTCTTTATTGTTCTTACTGTAAAGTCTTAATTTAGCTCTAGCCTGCTTTTCCCAGTGTTTAGTTTGAGTTAACGTTATTTTAGACTGAATCAAGCTGTCAGCTAGCGGTTAGCTGAATTAGCTAGCGTTAGCTTCCCGGTGGAGGCTAACCATTCATTCCATACATCCATGAGGCTAACGGCAGACCGCTACAACCATGACAGATCATGCAGTGTCGTAAATCCCATGGCTGTAGTAAGACATGAGAGACATAATGAGACATTACGACAGCGGTAATGGACAATTCCGCTTCCAACCTGTAGGGGGATCGAAGCGGGAAAAGTGCTCTGGTGTTGCTTTATCCAGGGCTCTCAAGTGTCACGCATTGAGCGTGACAGTCACTCATTTCGGTCTTTTGTCACGCACTCCCGCCACACATTGTATTTCTCACGCGGAAAAACTATAATATATTTAATATGCCGCAGTGCCCAAAATTTCTCTGGCGCGCCGCTCTCGCTATGGACCCGGCAGGAATCAAGCGCGTCTGAGATCTACCGCATCAGCAGAGCAATCACGTAATGCACAGCAGACTATGGTGCAGGTAGATTATTTTCTGAAATATAGTGACTATTATAACTTTATTTTTCTCAAAATATCACGACTCCTCCAAATCTCAGAGAACCCAGATATATTTTGAATGTGCACAAAGTTTTGAACATGAGCAGAAATCTTGCTCAAACTTAATAATATTACAGTCCAGGGGTTTATTAATACATTAAAATGACTTAATGTATCATTGAGGTGAATAATTGTCATATGCACATTTAAGGAGGTTACTTCCTCAACAGAAGATGCAAAAGAGGAGGGAAGAGTAAATGATGTGTGTGGTGACTCAGATATAATTAGAAAAGTCGAACTACAGGAGAATAAATAGATGAAAGCGATACAGAATGCCTGAGAGCCTTATTGCAATATATTCCATTATGTTTTTATATTTGGACTGTAATCGGTTTCCCTTTACATAAAGATATTTCCAGCATAAATTGATTCAGAAAAAGGTAGAAATAAGTGCATACAAATTCACCAGAATGCAGGAAATGAAGTGTTTAATGCTCAAAATGTTCTGGGGGAGGACCCGCAGACCCCCCGCTTCATTAGTCACCATGCGGATAGAATGTCACTCTTGCCTGTCTTCAAAACTTGAGAGCCCTGTTTAACTGCTCCTCAGATCTCTGCAGGGTAAATCCAGACAGCTAGCTAGACTATCTGTCCAATCTGAGTTTTCTGTTGCACGACTAAAACAACTTTTGAACGAGCAGATAATCCACCAAAACACGTTCCTTTCCGGCGCCGTTGCTCCATCTGGCGCTTAGAAGACGATTGTGATTGGTTTGAAGAAATGCCAATAAACCAGAGCACGTTTTTCTCCCATCCCAGAATGCTGTGTGGACTAGCCAGACCCTCCTCCGCAGCGCTGTGGAGGAAGGTCTGGCAATGCGAGACTAGTAAGCTTTAGGTGCTAGCTGTTTCCAGTCTTTATTTTCAGCTAACCGTCTCACTAAAGTGGCTTCGTCGCTTCGAAAAATGCTTCCGGTGGACATTTGAAGCGTGGCGGTGACGTGACAGAGACACATTTGGTAGACATCTGGGGGCTAGTCAGTCAACACAAAATTGGGATGAAACAACAATGTTGCTAATCAATGAATCATTCGAGTCACTTAAAACAAACGTTAGCTGTTTCCAGCTTCTGTTATATTAGAATTTGCTGCATATCTTTGTTTTACATAATTTCAAATTCAATACCTTTGGAGAAACAAACCGTTTGAAACCCTCAACTTTGGCTCTTGGAACTTGTGATTTTTCACAATTTTCAGATATTTTACAGACTAAACAATAACAAAGATGCATTGATTGTTGGCTGCACCCTAATTGGCTAGATAGGTTTGACAGTTGTCTCAATGCAAAGAGGCATTTCCCTTCAATTTGTGCCGGTGCTGACATACTTGGGTTTAAGATATTGACAGTTTAAAAATAGTCCCTGCTGGGAAAACTCTAAGTTGAGTCGATTAAGACACACGGAGACGTAGCGTTGGAGTGACTTGGACCGGGAGGAGCTGTTGGCCTCCCTCCCTCCATCCCTTCACCACCTTTCATGGGAGCGCCGTGTGGTTTTGGACCGGGGGCGTTGTTGACCGGCGAGCTGAATAGACCCATCAGTAAGCCTACACTGGTGGGACGCTGCTGACCTCCCGGTGCCTGTCCTCACTCTGCCTCAGCGCTCACATTGTCGGAGACACTGGGGCTTCTCCAGTTTCAAAGGCCGCGGGCCTCCGGGCAGAGGAGTGCCGGGGGAAACGGCACTTAGCTATGGCCTCGGGATAGTTTATCCCAAACCTCTTAATCCCCCCCCCCCCCTCTCCCCTGTCACATTCTGACAGCTGCAGAGGACAATGAGGAGCAATCGCTGCCGCTTGCTGCTGCAGCCTGCGTCTTGAAGCCCCGTATCTTTTTGTCTCTGACCCTGGAAGCCTCCATCTGGGAAGAAGCCTGATGGGGGGGGGGGTAGGTGTCTGTTTAGACCCGCTGGTCCACGTGGAGTTCTCTCATCAGTGAAGCCGAAGTGTTGTGGAACTGGCTGAAGCTAGCTCCAGTTTGTGCCTCTCATGTTTCCTCACTACATTCAAGTCACAAAGCTGAGCGTCTGTTTTTATGAAATGTATAGATCTCTGGCGATCTTTCAAAAATCCCGAAGGTCATTTAAAGACCCTGAAAAACTTTCTTTATGTGAGCGATGAGATCCCTACATGTACTCAGTGGCGGTTTTAGACCATTTTAATGGGGACGTGCAATTTTAGGGGTACCAGATATGCCCAAAACAGCATGGGCTTACCATGTCTGTAAAGCAGAGACTTGTGGGTACCCACATAATCCGTTTTAATTCAGATATCTTGAGGTGAGCGGTCAAGGGACCCCTTTGTAAATGCCCATGCCAGTTTTTCCCTCACCAGATTTTAGCCTAACTTTGGAGCATTATTTAGCCCCTTTATTGACATTTTAGCATGACATGGATGGTACCAATGGATGCATTAGGTCATCTAGTTTCATATGATATCAATATCTTCACTATTATATTATTATTCTGCAGTGGACAGAACCAATTTGGATCCAAATAAACAGAAGAGTTATTGATGATTCGAATACCTGCAAATACCTTCCCTATTTTGGGAAATGCTTGGTCTATATTACATTTAATTAATTCATGATTATTAGACCGTTGCAATCAATTTGCACACAAAGTTTTTGAATGATGTATGGCATCGTTGGTCTGCTTGACTGCTTTGAATTCAGGCAGCCAGACAGCACAGTTTTAATGTTTAAAAGAATAGTTTGACATTTTGGGAAATCCGCAAAAAACATTCTTCCTGAGAGTCAGATGAGAAGATCGATACCTGCTATCTCATATCTGTCTGTTAAACATGAAGCCACCGCCAGCAGATTGGTTAGCTTAGCATAAAGAATGGAAACAAGGGGGAAACGGTTAGCCTGGCTCTGTCCAAAAGGTAAGAGAATCCACCTACCAGCACCTCTAAATGTCATGAATTAACATGTTACATCTGGTTAAATTCGTGAAATACCAACTCATGAGAGCCTAATCCATAGGCGGAATTCACTGGGGGGGGGGGGATAATGCAATAATCAAAACTGTGCTTTTTTTCCAAGGTTTTTGTGGCATTTTTGTCATATTTGGAATGCTTGTGTCTGGGTTTTTTCCGATATTTTTTCCGCTTTTTGTAACGTTTTTGGACAGTTTTTGTCACCTTTTTCGAAGTTTTTGACGCTTTTTCCGGATTTGTCACCTCTTGACCTTTTTGCTGATTTTTTTCACGTTTTTAATTTTTTTAATTTTTTTTTTTATGTTTTTGTCGCTTTTTTCAATGCATGCATACATGTCCGGGGACCTCCCTAGATAGATGGAGATCTCCCCCCCCAATGTTAAACCCAAAGTTACGCCCTCGGTCTAATCTACCGACACACATACCACATGTTCATTTAGCAGTCTGTTCTACATGAACAGTGGGTGGTAGAAGGTTTTAGAACAGGGCTGTTTGCATTTTTTGAAACGTCAGCCAGAGATTTGAAAACACAGGTGCTCGGCTCTGGATCTCAAATGTAACGATGACACACATGCGAGGCAGCTGAGACGCACCTTGTGGCTTTAACCAAAACCAAGTCAGTCGTTTCTGTCGGGATCAGAGGCCGGCATTGGATGTGCTCAAAACGCGGCGTCTCGTTAGAGAAATGAAATGATACCTTCTTGGTATTAAAGGAAGCCTCCCCGTGGGGAGAATAAAGACGGAGTAATCACATCCCTGCTGGCTCTTTAATCCATCTGAAAACATGTCGAATGATGGCAGGAATGGAAAACCAAGAGACTAGCAAACATTCCACAATAATAACCATGTCATATAATGTACAGCAACCTTTACTTCTCTTCTTCCTTTTTCTGTCCGTCTTTCCGTAACCACAATACTACAGTAATACTTCGGACCTGTTAACACATTAACACATCTTTATGTACAATTCCTTCGTCAGTATGTAACCTTTAAGAAAATAGAAAAAAACAAACAAAAAAATACAAGAAGTGCCGTACAAATAGAAGCCTAATATTTTTTGTTTTTGTTGTGTGAGTGTACTGTACACCTGTATAATGTATATTTTAATATTTATATGCAGCTGTTGTATTAAAAGTATATTTTTAAAATAAAACATGGGGCTGTGTTCCTTTAATGTTAGTTCAGAGAAGATGAAGTACTTGATACAGTATGTGATGACTTTTTGTTTTGACAAAAATGATTCCTGTAATGATGGTAAAAGTGATTATTATATTTTCCAAATTCGCCTTAAAGCACTTTTCTAACTTTGACTTGCTAATTGCAATTTGTCAGGTGTTAAGTGTTAAGTGTGAGGCAGTCAGATCAATTTAAGGTGTTGCTGTTTGTGTTTTCTGCTCATTTACATCTTGCAGGATGTTCATAAATGCTGCACAGCACTGCCAGCAGGTCACACAGAGTTACTGCATTGGTTATGAAAGTAGCTTTCTTTTCAACTTCTTCCTGAAGGAATGAAAGCAAAGATAGAGCCCTTTGTAAGTCTTGGCGTGCACTGGCAAAGATTGCTTGACAGGCTGGCAATGATTCACCCACGCAGGATCCAACTCATACCAGTTTTGTGGAGACAAGCGCCAACTGCGTTGAAGTCTCCTCCTTCAGCTCATGGGGAATTTTAGCCCTCAGCGTTGACTTACATTGTTATACTTACTCCCAGGTTGTGCACTGTTGACACATGTCTAATCCCAGAGCTTTACCCTGCACTAAACCCAATTTAAAGGGTCATTTGGCCCAAATTTAAACACTTCCAAATGTTTTTTTGTTTTTTTTCCTTGCCTTTACTGGTGTCAAACTATGTGGCTAGTTTTTGTTTCATTCGCACAAGTTCTAAAATATCCGTCTCTGGCATCGTTGCTTACAGTTGCCCAGCTGTCAGTGAATCGTAGATGTTTCAAATTTTTTTCTAAGCACTTTTAAAGGTCCCATATTATGCTAATTTTCAGGTTCATACTTGTATTCTGCATTAATGAAACACATTCTTTTTCTCATACGGTCCCTCTAAATACACTTGTATTCACCCTCTGTCTGAAACGCTCCGTTTTAGCGCCTGTCTCTTTAAGGCCACCTCCCGAAAAAGTGTGCTCTGATTGGTCAGCGTTTCCGGGTCTTCTGCATCTGCTCTCTCTGCGTCTATTCACCGCCATTGCAGCCGGGGAATGACTGTAACAGCACTGTGGCGGCACTTTCTACCTATATAGATAGAGTATAGCTGGCATCACAACGTTACCCACAACTTCTTTAAAGGCACAGTTTCTGAATACGGAAATACTGTGGATTTAGCATTTTGATACTTTCACAGTATTTATATAGCACCTCAACCTGCTTTCTAATAAAAAAAAAAAAAAGACACTTAAATTTCACGGTTTACAATATGGCACCTTTTAAAGGTAGAGATCTGCAGAGTGTTTTGATGGACCCTGCAAGAAATTTAAAGATTTAAACCACAAGGGTAACAGCCTTTTCTCCCTGGTGAGGTCAGGAAGAACGGGCCCGGGTACACCAGGCCTGCACCGAGAGGCTCAGGAAGAGCTTCTACCCCCTGTTTTTCAGATGACACTGCCTAAGTTTGCCCTAAATCCTAGAAACGCCCCTGCGTACAGCTGACATGTGTGGAGCTGCTGCAACTGGAAAAAAACAGATTTGGAAGCGTTTAAATTTGGGCCAACTGACCCTTTAAATTGGGTTTAGTGCAGGGTAAAGCTCTGGGATTAGACCTCAACAGTCCTCAACAGTACACAACCTGGGAGTAAGTATAACAGTTGCTCCTATGTAAGTCAACGCTGAGGGCTAAAATTCCCCATGAGCTGAAGGAGGAGACTTCAACGCAGTTGGCGCTTGTCTCCACAAAACTGGTATGAGTTGGATCCTGCGTGGGTGAATCATTGCCAGCCTGTCAAGCAATCTTTGCCAGTGCACGCCAAGACTTACAAAGGGCTCTATCTTTGCTTTCATTCCTTCAGGAAGAAGTTGAAAAGAAAGCGACTTTCATAACTTATGCAGTAACTCTGTGTGACCTGCTGGCAGTGCTGTGCAGCATTTATGAACATCCTGCAAGATGAGTGAGGACGGCAAAAGTTAAAAGGTTGAAGGCAATTCAATAAAAAATTGATGAATTTGCCTTTATTTTGCCACCTCATACCAATCCTAAACCACTGTTTAATTTGCCAAACGACAATTGTATGCAAGGTTTTTATCTGATAAATATTCTTAAAGGTACACTGTGTAGTGTTTTAAGTATTTTATTAGCTAAAATCAATGTCTTCATTCATAAATATGTCCTCATTGGTGGAAAATGACCTCTGCCAATGATCTGACTTATCCTCGTAAACAAAGTGTCTTATCTGTATTTACATCGAACGGGCAAGTCCAAAGAGGCTTTCCACGTCGTTCCGCCATTTTGAAAAACTATAATGGCTGAAACCAGCGGAAACGGAGAAGGAGATCAGTGAGAGGTGCTTGTCACCGCTCCGGCAAATGTGAAAGCCTGCACTGCACTTTAGTTCATAATGGAGGATCATACTTAGGCCGAGCCGCAGGAGAAGGAATCCTCGTCGCCAAAAAAGGGAATTAAAAAGGCAACGTGACACATAACGGCTACCGTAGTTGCAACACGCATTTGAAAAAGCGAGGCGCTATTCGTTTGAATGCAAAATACAATTTCACCGCAAGATGGGAGAAATCCCTACACAGTGTACCTTTAATGTCTGTTCAATAACTGGGCCCACTGGCAAAGCAAGTTGAGCGTCCCTGCCCTATGGTTTCTGACATTTTATCCAAAGTGAACCAATTTTGAAGCAGTTGATTGTTGGCGCTATAAAGCTCGAGTGTCTGAGGCTTATAGTGCCCCCACAATCCTGCACCCACTTCAAGGCAGAACACACACACACACACACACACACACACACACACGCCAAGACTCGAGATTTTATTACTAAAGATTCCTTTATTCGATTTGGAATTGTTCCTATTCACATTGATGTTAAAAGGTACTGTAATTAAAAACATCAAAGTCAAGCGTCCCCTTCAGTGAATTACTGTTCAACATTGCACAATGCCCAGCTCTGGAAAGACACCCTTAACCATTGGTCCCTATATTCAGGAGTCAAAAACATCAGAGGAGCAGCAAAAAAAATTAAAAAATCCTGGAAATCACATCAGGATAAATCGGAAAGAGATCCACAGATGCCTCGCCGTGTGAGGGGAATAAAAACAGAAGAGAAAGGACTCTGTCAGCGTTTACATTTCACTCTGTTGGCTGCTGTAAACTCCCGTTAACTGGTGCAGAACTCACAAGTGGAAAAGTGTTTTTGAAGTACAGACGAGGAGACGGAGGTTACAAACACACACTGACAGCTTGACAGGGATGTGTCACAACTCATCTGTGTCAAGGCGAATAGAAAAAGGGAGGGGAAGAAAGTGGGTGAATCACATTTTAGCTTACAGCTCTTTTCTTGTTTTTGACGAGTCTGCTCCACACCTCTTACTTAAATCAGCAAGAAATCAGAATTTTGGACATAAAAAAAACAAATAATAATCTCCCACTGTGGGATCAACACGTTTTAACTTCTCAGGAAGTTTCACCAGCTGCTTCTCAGACCCATATTTGCATCGTCATGGTCTGTCGCACAGCAGTCGGCACATAACACAATGACAAGGCTGTCAAACAAAAACATCAAAACAGTGGCTTCAGTTACAGCTATGACATACAGTAAATGTAAAAATAATTGAATAAAATCGACCTTTTTTCAGAGTAATGCTTTTTTCCCTCAAAATGGCTTTAAAGAAGTTCATTTTGAAAACCCTAACCCATATCAGATGTTTAAAGGTCCAGTGTGTGGGAATTTCTCCCAGCTAGCGTTGAGATCATATATCGCAATCAACTCTCGTACCACGCAGTTCAAAGTACGTATTACAGCTACGGTAGCCTTCACGCTTCAAAAAGAAGACGACGACTCCTGTTCCTGAAATTTTGAATACGTGTGGTCCTCCATGTTTCCTTCTTCAGGAAGCTACGATACCCATTAGCAGCGTTAGCAGCAGCTGTGAGTTTATCATGCGACGGTGAAAACGTGAAAGGCGGAGCAGTATGTCCTGTATGTCTCTTCCCGGCTAACGTATTTCAAGATGGAGCATGAACATGGAGCGTCTACCCCACTTCATGCAAATGCAAAATTTCAAGACAATAGGAATACTTGGAATTGATGGTGGTGGTAAATAGTCATGAAAAAGGACAAGTTTGTGAACGGGCAACACAGATTTTGATAATGAACAACTTAAAAACATTACACACTGGACCTTTAACACTAGAGCTGCAAGGATTAATCGATTAGTTGTCAACTAAATGGCCAACTATTTTGATAATCGATTAATCCTTTTGAGTAAAAATATCTGATTCCAGCTTCTTAAATGTGAATATGTTCTAGTTTCTTCTCTCCTCTGTGACAGTAAACTGAATATTTTTGAGTTATGGACAACACGAGACATGTGAGGACGTCATCTTGGGCTTTTTGGGGAAACACTGATCCACATTTTTCCGCCATTTTCGGACATTTTATAGACCAAACAACGGATCGATTAATCGAGAAAATTATCAACAGATTAATCGACAATGAAATGAATCGTTAGATGCAGTCCTATTTATCAAATAATGAGATCATGTCTGTGTTTTTTTTTTTTGCCATGTCCCAGCCTCCATTTTGACCAGTGGCATAAGACACGCTTCTGGCATTCAGAAATCAGACGGCATGTGTTTATATCAGACCTCCAGGGCCTTCATCTGCTTTCAGCGGCTTCATCCAAACACTGGGCAGATCTCTCCGCTTACTTCAGCTAAAATGCGTCTTGGCTCTGTCGTTCCTCTGATAAACATCGGTGCTGGACGGAGGTCTTGGCGGGACAACAGTGGCATTCAAGTATCAAAGCGCAATCAGAGACCCAAGCTCTGCGGCTGACATCATCGGTCTGTGGGACCGCTTCTGAGGAAAATCATCCCAATCGGCACCGTGCGGAGGTGTAGATGAAACACTATCTTTGATGGCGGTAACTGCTGCACACGTGATGATATCGCCTCGCACTCAAGTGCTATGCAAAAATCACTTTTTTGGTGGTGTGAACGTTTCAACTGCCAGATGGTGGCAAAAGAGGGATTTTGATAACGAATATTTAAGGTGGAACAAAAAAAAAAAATCAGTTCACAGCTGAGTGAAAGCTTCTTCACCTTTACACACCTTTCTTGTTTGCAAGTGGGAATGTCACGTTCAAATCTGTTACCTGAATATACTCAAAGATCATATGTGCACACTAGGGGTGGGTGTAAAAAAAAAATTTAAAAAAATGTTTTGTTACGATTTCTTTTCCTCAGAATCGATATTTATTTTTTAAACCATAATTCACCTAAATATTTTCTTTGTATATGGTGCTGCCATCATATGTTTCCAGCTAAACAGATCCATGTTATGTTCTTCTTTACAAATGAAATAAATGTCTGACTGACTGATGCGTGATGTGCATTCTTCTTAGAAAACAATTTTTTTAGAAATGTCTCATGATACATTGTCTCTAGAAGTGTATTATTCTACTCTTGTATTTGTTAGAGAAGGAAAAGTCGCAATACCCAATACTATCGGATCGCAATAAATAAAAATCAAATCGGCAGCCGTGTATCGTGAAAGAATCGAATCGGGACAAGAGCATATGGTCCTGGCCCTAGTGGACGGATACCCGAACCGAGCCCGACGGGCCGGGTTCGGACAGATATTTAGAAATGATGTTCGGGTTCGGGTCGGGCTCAGTCACATCAGTGCGATTTTGAGACATTGAACATTTGAAATTAAACAGCTTATTAACGTGCGCGCCGATACGCTCATCTGTTGACATTTCTGAATCAATCAAGCAATATGTTTAGTGAAATATACAAACCTTGGCAGGTAACTAGCCTCAAACAAAGTTGTTAATTGGAAGAAAAATAGAAGGGCCAAATGGATGTTGAATGGTCTTCAAAGTCCTCAACAAATCCATATTCCTATGATATATGGACTCTGCCTGGGTCTGGGACACTACCGCCTCTGTACTTCTCGCTCAGCAGTTAAGACATTTATCAAGCACCTGGATCCAGGTTAACTGTGCAGACTGCCATTAAACTAAGCTGAGCAACTACACAGAAAACATGGCTTCGGATATTGGGGAGGAATAATGATAGTTGTTCAATCCTGTTATGCCAAGTTGATTCTTTCCTCCCAGAGATGAAAGTGAACACAGAGAAACATCTTTCCAGTCTGAGATGGGCTCTGTGTTTAAAGCTGTATGATCAAAGAATATACAGAGGGAGTTTGATTTCCGGGCTCATTAAACTGTCTCTGTACAGTCAAATCTTTGGCCCATATATCCTCATTAGTCGAGTCACACCCTTAACTGTTGGGTCATTTTCCAGCTTTTCTTTTCCTGTCCTCCGTACTCCCATTCTGTAGCGTTTTAGTATCGTGGTCATGGAGGGACACGGGAGCCTGCAGGGGCAGGCAGTCTGGAGTCTCCGATGCCTGACGGCTTTCTCATGGGAGGAGGGCCTCTCCCTCTTCTGCCCAGAGGAGGTTCAGGGCATCGGCCTGCCGCTGCTCGCGCTGGTGGATCCTCCGCAGGCGCAGGATGTAGAGCAGGATGGCCAGCACCACCACCAGGATGCACAGCGAGAACAGGTGGTGGTTGTAGACAAAGGAGGAGCGCAGCCAGCTGGGGTGGCTCTGCCGCAGCGTTTCCTGCTGCAGGTCCCTGGGGACGACAGAGGGGGGGGGACACAGCAGACGGCATGAACAGAAACGCTGGCACATGTTTGATACAAATTAGCACAACACCACCGATGAACACAACAGCAGGATGTATGTGTCCTTTAAAAAGGTACCATGGCACGAAAATGTCACTTTATGAGGTTTTTAAACATTAATGTGAGTTCCCCCAGCCTGCCTATGGTCCCCCAGTGGCTAGAAATGGTGACAGGTGTAAACCGAGCCCTGGGTATCCTGCTCTGCCTTTGAGAAAATGAAAGCTCAGATGGGCTGATCTGGAATCTTCACTTTATGACATCATAAGGAGCAAGGTTACCTCCCCTTTCTCTGCTTTGCCCACCCAGAGAATTTGGCTCACCCATGAGAGAGAGAGAGAGACATCATGGCTTGAAAACAAGTGAAGCATGGCAGTTGGTCAAGGCCACACCCCCACCCTCCACCTTGCCCCCCCTCTCTCCTCCTCAATAGCATTTAAAGCTACAGACACAGAAATGGCACATCCTAAGGAAAGCTCATTGTGGGACTGGCTCTAGTGACTGTAATTCTGCACCAAGGCTGAATTTCGGGAAAGAGACTTCAGATACAGTATTAGGGGACCACTAAGGTCTATATAAAGCATCCAAAAAGCAGCATGTCATAGGACCTTTAACACAAAAAAATTACTAAATCTTCCACATACAGTGGATGTATTTACTGTGATGTTAAACAGCAAAACGTTCGCCAACGTCCACCAACCTGCATGGGTTGAAGTTCATTAGTGCTGTTTAGAAATCTACGTAAGAGATAATGAAGCTACTTTAATGATCCTGTTCAGGAAAGTCCTGCTCTTCACTCGACTGTTAGCGGCTAGCATTATTTAAAGTACAGTAAGTAGTAAGGGTGTTGAAATGAATCATTGCATCGATGCATTGCGACCATCTGTAATAGTGCGAAAATCAGGGGGTAACTGATATATATGTATTTGTGTGTTGTGATGATGGAAGTACCTGAGAGGCAGGAAGCGGGTTTTGAACAGGATGGCTCCCAGAGTCCACTGGACCTCCTTGTCGTAAACCAGCTGGGCTGTTTTCAGACTCAGGTACTCGGTGGGGAAACGGAAGCCGGAGTGCAACACCTCGTACATCCAGGCCGACTTGAAGCACTGATACCTGGGTTAACAAGAGCAGGAGGGTGTGCCAGAGGGGGGGTAAATTAACGGGTGTTTATGCTGTAGATGTCTGCAAAGGGACAGTGAATATCAGCCAGTGGCACATCTGCACCTCAGCAGTTTCAGACTGCAGTTACGGTCCAACCTGCCCCAGCTACAGGCAAGAAAAGACACAGCTTCTGCAATTTTGGGCCCTATCTTGCACCCGGCGCAGCGCAAAGCCCGACGCAAGTGTCTTTGCTAGTTTAAGACCGACGCAGTTGTCAATTTCCCGTCCAGCGCCCGCGTCGTTTAAATAGCAAATGCACCTGCGCCCATCTTTGCGCCCATGGGCGTGCTGCTCTTACAGTGAGGTGTGTTCAGGTGCATTCTGGGCGTATTGCCATCTTGAGGCAGCGGGAAGTGATCGCACCATAGAGAGCCTAAGTCACGCCCTTCTACTTCCGGCCAATGGGACCTATTTCGAAAAAAATATGAACGAGAGTCAATGGAGAGATAATAATTATTTTTTAACCGAAGAAAGTCTCAGTTTAAGGTTAAACTGTTGACGTATAAGACTGGGAAAATACGTAATTAGAAAGACTCCACACTTCAATGTCGCATGGATGACGTCTCGCTGAAGCTACGATGTCTGTGTATCATACCGGGGTGTAACGTTACTCAAATGAGCAGCGGATCTTGCTTGTTCTTTTGCTTATCTGCTGAAAACATAAAAGCATTAAATCAGGTAAGATAATGTTACATGTGTTGTGGAACAGAGCTAAGATAGCTAGCTAGCGAGCAAGTTTAGCATCAAGCTAGGTGACGTAAATTGTGTGAGACGAGAGATGTAGTTCACTGAGCGGTTTCACACAAAACGTGAACTGGTACTATGACAAACCTACGGCTACCTGAGACTTTCTTCGGTTGAAAAATTATCTTTTAAATCGACAAACATAATAGTTGTAATCCATGGCTCAATTCAAATGGGATCAAAAAATAAGAGTTAAGGTCCCATGAGGTCCACCGGAAGGGGCGTGACTTCGGCTCTCTATTGACCAACAAAAACCTGGTCTAAAGTTAATAACGCAGCATTTCATTGTTATTTTAACAGCAAATTAGTAAAATGCGCCTAGGCTTATGCAACGCACGCTCAGTATGCTTGTTACACACACACACACACAGGGAAGCGCAGCAGCACACAAACATGCAAAAGATTGCAAATCAAAATATGGTGCAAATCCGCCATCATAACAGCAATGCGCCAAGGTCCAAACGCGCCTGGCTTGTAAAGGGAATGGGAGATGACACGGATTGGTTTATTGCATGTTACGCCCAAAACACACCTATGAATTAATGAAGACACAAAGTACAACCCTTTTGAAACATGCGCCCGGTGCACTGACCCTTTTTTCCACTGTCAAACTAGCAAAAGTGGATTCGGACATGCCCTAAACGCACCTGCGCCAGGCGCTTCACGCCGTGCACTTAGACCGTTAAAATAGGGACCTACAGGCATTTTCACATGTATAATTTGTGTGCTCTGGTCCGATCAGTTGATGAGTTTGTGAACTTGGAGCGTCCCCCCTCCCCCATGGTTCAGTTTCGTTTCACTTGGAGACAAATCCAAGCAGACCAAAATGGTCACTACAAACCACGCATCAGCGTTCACTCCCCTTATTGGTCAGATGTGTCTGGGGCGGGGAGCAAGAAAGTAAATACAGGAAAAAGGTCCTGTGTTCTGGACTAGTGCATATTTCTCGCATCTCAAAGTATTTATTAAAATGATTTTTTTCCAGACATTGTTTCTTGAGTGATGTTACTACGTCTGCTCTGCTCACTGAGACTTCGCTCCATTCAACCGAACTAAACAAGGCAGGTGTCAAAACGCCCTGAGTGTTAACAGCTGCAAATTTGTACTTTATGGGGTTTTGTGTCTGGCATTTTAAACCTGCAAAAAAATATTAACTTGAGCACATTCCTGATGAGTACTGGGAACGGTGCAGCGTTTGCTCTGCTAGGTGTGAAACGTGACCTGATTACTTTAAACAGGGAAGTTCAAAGCAAACGATTCATGCAGGTTGACTCCGTTCCGTCTTTGGCGCTAAATATTTGAGCTATAAACTTGGTTGTTACTGATATGTTACATCTACATGTCTGGTGCTCGTTGGTAGAACAGTTGGCTGTGACGATTTCTCCAGAGAATTAACACTGAGGCTCAGTTGTCAAGCCTCAAGTGTTAACTGTTCAAAAAAATCAAAGTGCCTGACAAAGCTGACTGTTGGGCCTAGCTTGTATTTAAGAAATAAATTACTAATTCATTCACAAAATCATCAAATCCTTTGGTGCTTTACAGCCGTTAGCTAAAATGAACTTCTATAGGAGTATTTCACATCCACCGGAGGTTTGATGGAAACGATGATGTCCATTTTTAGTACCTGTATTTTTTTGCTCATCACACAAATACACAAGAACAGCAGCTATGACAAAAAAAGCTTTCTTTGAGCCATGTGGTAATGTTGACATGTCCACATGTGCAGGTCCAAACCTCTTCTTTCCTGTTGGTGCAGCAGGTGTTGAACTAACAGCACCTCCTTGTGGAGAATCTGCAGCCTGCTAAATATGAATAGGTACGTTTGGGACTAATTTACACCCTTTACACCTAAAAAAAATAAATATGGGAATATATACAAACCCTCGCAGGGCTTTCAAAAAGAAACATTTCAACTTTAACCCTTGTGTTGTCCCTCCGTCGACCATGCAATTTTGTATATCTGGGTCAAAATAAATCTTTTTTGACACTTTTCCTGATTCTTTTGTCACTTTTCTGCGCTTTTTTGACCTTTTTGTTTTTTTCCCAACATTCTTTTATCAATTTTCAAATGCTATAAAATTGAATAAAACACCCAAATTCAATGAAAGTAGTGAACTGAACATTTATTTTACTTGTGAAGAGAGTTATAGGAAACTAACCATCCTTTATGATTTCTTTTTGGTTGAAAGAAACCCAAATTTCTGATATAGAAAATGGGTCAAATTTGACCCGAGGACAACAGGAGGGCTAAAATGACAATGTGCACCGTTTAAATGACAGTTTTGCAATTATTTAGCACTGATATAACATGACAGAACAGAACAATACTTAAACCTATTCTATATCAAGTTAATGAAAGCCTGTACATTTTGTTCTATATAGTATCTGGTAGCTCTTTCATGGAAAAAAGTCTGACACACAGAAGTACAAAATTGTACGAGTGTAAGTCGACTAAGAATTTCTTTAGTCGAGGATGGCCCTAGTGTTTAGCTGGGAAATAAACACAAGAGGAACTCGGTATCTAGCATGACAGGCGACAACCACCATGCCAGAACAGAGAGAGAAAAGAACAGGAAGTCAAACAAAAAAGGAAGGTGTGCTGTATTCCTACATCATTGTACGAATGAAGAATGAGGCTCTGGATCAGGATGAAGACTGTTGGAGAAGAGAGGTGAACCTACTTGAGTCTGCTGATGTCGGCCTGCTGAGAGAAAAGCTTGTTGTCCAGGCGCTGTTTCAGTATCGGCCACTTGGTGGCGCAGTAGTCCTGCAGAGAACCCAAAACAAACAACCAGTAAACTCAGAGCCCGTTTTCATAGCCTGTTCACTCCCTATTCGGCCCCATTGTGCCAAATTTGGTTGCAGTTCTACCAGAGTTCCACTGGGGGTGATCGCGGTCCAGTGCTAAATGAATGGGAGTCTATGGAGCTAGACGGCTAAATTTGTCTCTTTCGCCTGATTGTCGTTGAGAAATCTCAGATTTGATTGTAGTTTTTGCAAGTTCAACATGGATTATAGGTCGAAAGTTGAATGAACGAGTACTTGTGTCCTTTCGATTTCTTACAGGTTGAGTCCTTGTTGCCCATAACACTCTAGAATTCTGCTAATGAATGCTGATTGGTCAGTGAAGGACTGATTACAACCAGAGATCCCGCTTGATGGCATCCATGGTGGAACCAGAATGTCAGAACCCGTCTACGGGCATTCTCTGAGAATGTTAAGGTGGACTCTTTCTAGCACGTGTATTGACAGGGAGAGTGTAACCTGTCAGCTGTGTTGTATTAACAGGAAGAGCCTAACCTGTCAGCTGTGTTGTATTAACAGGGAGAGCCTAACCTGTCAGCTGTGTTGTCGATGCCTCGAGAGAAAAAAGGAAGTGACTCAGAGCTTGCCGTAAAGCAGTATCTCTGGCCATACGATGTGTAGAACGTCACTGACATTTTAAAATGCTTTTTAGAACAAAAAAGCCTCTTTAAAAAAATCTAACACCCAGCAGTGTGTATTTTCTTAGCCTCCCGTTTCAAATGGAACATTCAAATTAGTAGACAAAAAATGATATCCTGAGAAAAGTGGATTTTGAGGGGTATAGCTCCATAGACCACCATTCATTCTTCACTTGCCCGTGAGCGCCCTCATATGGAACCAGAGTGAAACTGCAACCTGTTCAGAAGCCGGAAGTTTCCCGAGAGTGTAAGTTCTCCCCTTATTAGAAATTCCCTGGTAAACTTCTACAAACAACAACATAAGAGGAAAATCCTATTTTTCAGCCACGTTAGTCGTGAAAAGACTCAGTGGTGTTGTGTCTGGTTACCATGGCAGCCCTGGAGTACTTCTGACTGTCGTACTGTCCGCCCAGCCTCAGCACGTCCTCCGTACAGTAAAAAAACTCGGAGAAGCCGTAGAACTCACTGTTGCTGAAGTTGATGGGAGCCTGAAAAAAAACATGGAATTAAAGTTATTTGTTGCCATTTGTGCTTAGTGAAGACTCAAATCCAGGCTGTCCAGTGAGCTCCGACTTCAATGTGTTCCCAAATAAAGAACCCCCACTTTGAGAAGAGGATAGAAATGAAGGAAATGTATCATATTGTAATTGTAATTTATTGACTTACTAAAATGTCCAAAGGACATCATGCCAATTCATTTTGCTAACAATAGTCTGGATCAACAGAAGTACAGTCAGGTCCATAAATATTCTATTTATATAATATATATTCTAATCTTTTTGGCTCTATACACCACCACAATGGAGTTGAAATGAAACGAACAAGATGTGCTTTAACTGCAGACTTTCAGCTTTAATTTGAGGGTATTTACATCCAAATGAGGTGAACGGTGTAGGAATTACAACAGTTTGTATATGTGCCTCCCACTTTTTAAAGGGACCAAAAGTAATGGGACAGATTAACAATCATAAATCAAACTTTCACTTTTTAATACTTGGTTGCAAATCCTTTGCATTCAATTACAGCCTGAAGTCTGGAACGCATAGACATCACCAGACGCTGGGTTTCATCCCTGGTGATGCTCTGCCAGGCCTCTACTGCAACGGTCTTCAGTTCCTGCTTGTTCTTGGGGCATTTTCCCTTCAGTTTTGTCTTCAGCAAGTGAAATGCATGCTCAATCGGATTCAGGTCAGGTGATTGACTTGGCCATTGCATAACATTCCACTTCTTTCCCTTAAAAAACTCTTTGGTTGCTTTCGCAGTATGCTTCGGGTCATTGTCCATCTGCACTGTGAGCGCCATCCAATGAGTTCTGAAGCATTTGGCTGAATATGAGCAGATAATATTGCCCGAAACACTTCAGAATTCATCCTGCTGCTTTTGTCAGCAGTCACATCATCAATAAATACTAGAGAACTAGTTCCATTGGCAGCCATACATGCCCACGCCATGACACTACCACCACCATACTTCACTGATGAGGTGGTATGCTTTGGATCATGAGCAGTTCCTTTCCTTCTCCATACTCTTCTCTTCCCATCACTCTGGTACAAGTTGTCTCATCTGTCCATAGGATGTTGTTCCAGAAATGTGAAGGCTTTTTTAGATGTTGTTTGGCAAACTCTAATCTGGCCTTCCTGTTTTTGAGGCTCACCAATGGTTTACATCTTGTAGTGAACCCTCTGTATTCACTCTGGTGAAGTCTTCTCTTGATTGTTGACTTTGACACACATACACCTACCTCCTGGAGAGTGTTCTTGATCTGGCCAACTGTTGTGAAGGGTGTTTTTCTTCACCAGGGAAAGTATTCTTCGGTCATCCACCACAGTTGTTTTCCGTGGTCTTCCGGGTCTTTTGGTGTTGCTGAGCTCACCGGTGCGTTCTTTCTTTTTAAGAATGTTCCAAACAGTTGATTTGGCCACACCTAATGTTTTTGCTATCTCTCTGATGGGTTTGTTTAGATTTTTCAGCCTAATGATGGCTTGCTTCACTGATAGTGACAGCTCTTTGGATCTCATATTGAGAGTTGACAGCAACAGATTCCAAATGCAAATAGCACACTTGAAATGAACTCTGGACCTTTTATCTGCTCCTTGTAAATGGGATAATGAGGGAATAACACACACCTGGCCATGGAACAGCTGAGCAGCCAATTGTCCCATTACTTTTGGTCCCTTAAAAAGTGGGAGGCACATATACAAACAGTTGTAATTCCTACACCGTTCACCTGATTTGGATGTAAATACCATCAAATTAAAGCTGAAAGTCTGCAGTTAAAGCACATCTTGTTCGTTTCATTTCAACTCCATTGTGGTGGTGTATAGAGCCAAAAAGATTAGAATTGTGTCGATGTCCCAATATTTATGGACCTGACTGTAAATTTCCAGGATAACTGCCTTGCCGTTCTCACTCCGTTGTCTTCGGGAGACAACAACAAACTTCGAGCTAGCAAGCTACACGCTGAAAATGGCGACTTTTGAAGAAAGGCAGGCCTGCTTGGTTCTTTCGGGGAATGATTGTAAAGATTTACAAAGAATATGTTTATGGCATTTCCTCTCTAACTGGGATGTTTTGGGACCGAATAGTGGGAGTGCTGTGGACGAAGTACACACGGAGATACACTGGGATGAGCAAATGAGGTTTAAGCATGTATCCAGCTCATTTAAATAGCTCACGTTACTGTATTGTGTGAACAGTTAATATTTAAATATATCATTTAATATTGGTCACAAGTGCAGAGCAGCAGCTAGTAGACGCAATCTGTCCTGGTTGGTCTTATAATACATCTGGCTCTGAAGAGGAGTCTGGCTTGGACCTCTAAATTAGCAGAGAAGATCTCCCCAGCCCGTTCGCCAAAGTTGACTCTGAGTTAGGGGTGCATGATATATCGACTCAATATCGTTATCATTATCACGTTGCGCAATATTATATCGAAAGTGTCGCTATAAGTATGCAATACTTTGTTTATTTTGTGGAGCGCTGCGTCCTGTCCGTTGGCTGTGTGGCTTAGTTGTGTTTGATTTAGAGCCTGCTTGAAACGCTGTAATGATCCTGTTTCATTGGCCAGTTACCGTGCCACTTGCACATGTTAGTGGACGTCAACGCACGGGTCCACTACGTGACAAACCCTATGGAGCGTACCACGAGTGTGCATATTTCAACAGAGTGAAGAAATAGAGACAACAAAACAGAACGAATCAGAGAAGCGAAAGAAAAGTTGTGTCCTGTTCTCTTTATTTATAGATTTTATACTGTACCACCAGTAAAACATGTCCTGTTCTGTAGACATGGTCCTTATTTATTTATTTATTTATTCATGTTGGACCAGTCCAAAATGACAGTCAGTTGAAATAAACCTTGTGTTGTATTTGTTATGAAACTATTTTGATGCGTTTTCCCATAACTTTTGTAATTTAACATACGTTTAAAAATATCTAAATTAATATTGAAATCCCAATTTAAAGTACATATTAACAATGGAAAGCCATTCTTACCAGTGTATCTTAACTGGGAATCAAATGAATGCAAAGAAAGTTACTTCATGAACTTGATTTTAAGATTTGTAATTATTTATTTACTGTAAACAAAAGAAAAATGTGTGAATCTGTCATTATTGCACAATTCCTCCAAGTACCTAACTAAAAAACTAAAAATCCCTATCCTTACCAGAGTCAATCTAGTGTTTAGTAACTCCTAAATAATGTTGATTCCTCACTGACGTCCAGTGATCACCGGTTAATGAGACAGCGTTTGCAGCACCTTGCAGCAGTTCCAGTGTGGCTGCTTTCTCCGTGTCGTACAGGCTGTGTGTGGGGCTGCTGTCCCCCTCGACGGCAACGAGACAGGTCAGAACATGCCAACCGTAGTACGTCTTTAAGACCCGAGTCCTCTACGATGCTGACAGGTCTGCAGTTAGTTGCCACCCGTTTCGCAAGAGCTGTAGTCATTTTTTGGGATTTGGTTTCATCCACAGGTCGGCAAGTAGCACTGTCCAATATAGTGCTTTGCCTGAGTGGGTAGCATGCTAGCGGGTAGCATCACGTTAACTGTACTACTATGCTTAGCTCTGTAGGTGGTAGCTCAAGCTTGACGTGCTTCAGTGATATTTTAATTCGGCTTTACACAACGTATATGGCTTTCGACTTGTCTACGAGCCGTCCGGGAGTTTTGGAAAATAAAAAGCTCCATTCAGGATTTCATTGCTGCTGTGTTTCTCCATCATGCCTGCAGCAGCAGGATGTGATACGAGGAAGTGGCAGCTTGATGATAAGTAATGGTGCTACAAAGGGTCAAAATAGTAACTGTGTGGCACGACGCAAAGCCCGAGTGAAGTGTAAAATAAATTAATAAATGCCAGCATGCGATTAAAAAAAATTAATTGCATCGCGTCTGCCCCTTAATCGCATCGCGATTAACGCGTTAACGCCGACAGCCCTACTACCTTACTTATAATGATTTTAAAGTGAGGAGAAATGTTCTCCCCTCGTCTTAAAATGGTCATAAATTAATAAAAGAGCAGCCTACTTCCTTGTTTACTTCAGCAATGAAGCACTTGGTTACGTTGTAACCTTGGTTCTCTGAGTAAAGACTATTTTTCCAGTCATATTTCTTAACTGAAGTTTTCTTTAAAATAGTGTTAAAATCTCGTCCCGTCTCATTCTCGTGAACCCAATCTCGTGTCTTGTCTTGTCTCGTGAGCTGAATGTCTCGTCACACCCCTAGTGATTGGTTTAAAGAAATGCAAACAACCTAGAGCGGGTTTTTTTCTCCTATCCAGAATGTTTCTGTGGTGTGGCTAGACCTTACTCTACAGCGCTGTGGAGATAGGTCTGGCAATGCCAGACTGTGCTCACAATAACCCACTTATTTTAAGTTACAATCTGTGTTTCTTTGTTTGTTCTTCATCTATGATAAGATCTCGGTATTGACATGGAGGTTGGTACCTGGTAGACGCCCCCTGGTGACATGGTGCCGTTGTGGAGTCCCAGGAAGGGTCGCACGGCCTCTTGACACTGAGTCCAGTCGCCCTGACCCCGCAGGTACAGCGTGTGGTTGTCCCTGAAAACCGTCTCTGACAGGCTGACCGGCAGACAGGGGTCCAGGTACGGTTTGTCCTCACTCAGGCCCGTCTGAGTGGTTAGAAACCTGGACAAACAGGAACATGAAGAAAAGAAATATACATTTTAGGAACACTAGTGAGGAAGATCACTTAGGCTCAATCTGTGGCCTCATTTTAGATAATAACCATCAAAAGAGATGGCAATAGAAATAACTTCTATAGACTTCATTAGTAATAGCATCTTTACAAGAGTTATTTCCCATATTCATTTAGAGGTTTTTGTATAATTACCATAAATGACAGACTGCCAGTACTGACCGGCTTGTATATTTTACATCATGTACCACCTGGTACACAGAAAATATGCATTGTGCTTTTTGGCACAAAGCAGAAAAAGGGTGCTGTTTTAACAGAAAAAACAACAGCTGAAAGTTTCAGTTTTGACAGGTGTTGATGGAAAAATCTAAACATTTGTACAGAGCTTTCACCATTGCAGCCCCCTCCCTCTGGAACTCCCTACCCATACACATCCGTGACTGTATTGACCTGGACACATTCAAAAGTGGGAGTCGTCAAAACACACCTCTTCAGATTAGCTTTCCACATACAATAGTCTTACATTTCTCACCTGATAGTTCCTGGTTTTATTGTTTTTAATATGCTTGTTTCATATGCGTAAAAGCAGCTACACACTGGGCCGATAATCGGCCGTTGGACAGTCTGGCGAGGTCAGTGACTTGAGTCTGTTCGGTGTGTTCCGTGCCGTCGTCCGTTGGAGGAGCTGTCAGCCTTCATTTTGGCTGACCTGACATGCTCAGTCGGAGACAGGGCAGTCGGGACTCACCCGGAAATGGCAAGTGGGATGACCGTGACTAAGCCTCTCAAAATCTGACGAAAATCTTTTAAACTGACCTTTGTTGATCTGAAGTGAAGACAGATTCAACAACTGCATGGCCTATTTCTCGCTTAAAATGTTTTCAGAAACACGTTTCGGTGAAGTATTTTACTACAATATGAGATCGTAATCTGAATGAGGAAGCAGCAGCCAGAACAATGTGACGCGTTCGTCCAATCAGCTGCCGGTTTTCATTTTTTTGACCAACTCGGAGAGACTGATCAGTCCAACTGTCTTTTCTACCAACGGTCGGCCATCTGGTTGGTGTGTAACTGCCTTAAAGGGCATGCATAGTGACCCAAAGAATAACACGTAGCGAGTGTGTTCAGTGTGACTCTGAACCTGTTCTTGGCCAACGTGTCGTTGACGAGACGGTCCTCGTAGCGCTGCCTGGCCATGTTTCCTCCGAAACCGAGGAACGTGGTGACGTAGACTCGGTAAACGTGTTGTGTGTGCTCGACATCGCAGCCCAGATTAAACTCCGCGAGAACACTCTTACTGGCCTCCTCCTGAAAGAGAGAGAGAGCGATTACATCGCTGCAGACCTGTCTCCACCAAGACAAGGGCTCAACACAAACAAGGAGAATACATGTCTATAACAGAGCTGGTACAATTAGTCCATTCATTTGCAGTTATTTTGATGGCTGATTCATCATTTAAGTAATTGGTTACACTTTACTCGAAGGGATCTACATAAGAGTGACATGACAGTTTTTTACAGTTTCACTGCTCTTTTAAGGTCAATAAATGCAACATCCTTCCAAGAGTCAATGAGTAACTGTGTTAAATAATCATGATTTCAATATTGACTAAAATAATTGTGATTATGATTTTTTTTCTATAATGGACCAGCCCTAATCCAACTCCAAGGCACTCCAATGTGAGACTTTGATGCTTACACGACTGTAAAATGTACAGTGTAAACTGAATATTTTGGGGGTTTGTCGCACAAAAACAACTTTAAATAAATAATCATCAGATGAGTGGAGAAAGAAAATAAACGTCGTATTATCAATGACAGGGAGTTCACACCGTTCCTTCTCCAGGAACACACGTCTCACGTCACTTCCTTACTTGTTGTGGTGAACTGAAGGTGATGGCGCTGGGCACCTCATAGGCGATCTGCAGCGAAGCTCCACCCATATCCATGATGCCCACGGTGCGCCGCCTGCTGATTGGCTGCTGGTTCTGAGACCCCGTCGTCACCTCCACTGTGGCGTCCTCTGAGGAACGTGAAAGAACTCGGATATAATTATGTTCTTTGTTTCTCGTGAAAGAGTAATTAGGGTCCGTTTGAGATGCGTCCCGTTTACACCTTCACACTCACCGTCATCGGCGTGCTCAAAGCGGCCCAACACGAAATTAATGCCAATCCACGCGTACACTCCTTCGGGGTTGAGAGGCGACAGGAACACGTCATCACAAACATGATGAGGCGGCACAAAAACACAGGCAGGAAGCAGTTAGAAATGACAGAATTAAGGATACTTCCTGCCAGTGGCGAGTGTTACATTCTCTTAATTCAGTTAATATATACTCCAACCAGCACCAGCAGGTTATAGCATGATAGTAAGCAAGCATCACACCTTCTTGTTTCCCAGAGATGACCTCGGCATGGGATCTGGAAAACAGGAAGTCAAACTCCAGGGGAACATCAGTGACCAGGTCCTCCAAGATGTCCGCCTGCTGGCTACATACAGAGAAACACGAAACACAACACAGATGCACGTCTAAAACATTCGGCAAATGAGAATCCTAGAAGGACGTTTCACTTTAAAACACAGGTATGCACGAACAACTTTCAATCCAATGTGTATTTCAGTATGTGGTGTCAAACTGTGGAGCTCCTTGGATAATGATTTCAAGGGTAATAGCAATACCTTTCAGTGTCAGAAAATGTACAAGGAAAAGAAAATTAGACAACATGAAGTTGCCAGATAAATGTATTTCTTTGACTGTTATTAATATAATTGCAATTTCTTTTCTTTCTTTTTTGGTCTTCTCTCTCTCTCTCCCTCTTTTCTCTGTAAAATGAATTGTTAACTGACCGACAGTCTTTCTACTTCTGTTTGTTGTATCATTTGATCACATTTCCAATTGTGGATGTGTAATGTGATATAGCAAATCATTTGTGGTTTTTCTATGAGCGGGAAAAAAAACAAAACAATGTGAAGTGTGAAAACTGTTTCAGCATAACCTGAATATTATAACCTTCATGAAGGGAGGATTTACGGCAGGACTGCTATATTAAGCGCGATTTATGCTTCTTTGATAAATTTACGCCGTGGCTACGTACCTACGTAGGTACGTGGAGACACGGACCCTACGCCAGAGCCTGACGTGCACCTCTCGAAAAATGTCACTACACGTCGCGGAGACGCACGTCGCTCGGCCGTGCCTTGGTAGCGTTGCATTTACCCCGACTCATTTCCTGGTTCTCCTTCTCCATGAACAACATGGAATCAAGGAGAGGGTTGACTTTTCCTGCTACAGATTTCCCACCGTGGTCAGAAAGAACAGAGGAGACACTTTGTTTCTCTTACTATGACTCTAGAGTCGCTACTTCCTCCAAAGCTAATCACGTCTCTCTCTCACTCGCTCTACCACACACTCCCCACGCACACACACACCGGCCCCGCTATTCTCTTAAAGAGATCGACACACACACCAACACACAAGTATAAACACCAGGCCACTTACGTAGGCTACGGCCAAAGCTCTGCGTGGAGCCTCCGCAGAAGCATAAATCACGCTATAGACTGCATTATTTTTTGATAGGTGTATGATTAAAAACTGGCATCTGAGTATACGGTATATAAAGTACGGCTGCACCGGATCCAGGATTCGGCTTCGAATTCGGCCGAATATTGGGCTTTTTGATGAGGTTCGGTTTCTGCCGAACCCTACGCTTGGACTACGCGCGCTACGCTGGTCGACGTAATGACGCCGCCGTTGATTACGGGAAGGTGTTTACGTAGGTGGAGCCTTCAATGCAGTAGGCTGTGAGAAAGTGAAAATGGAACTGGTGAGCAGAAAAAGTGTTGTTTGGCAGTACTTTCAGTCAAAAGAAGGCCATTCAAGTCCAGCTACATGTTCAATCTGCTATGCTGATTAGTCTGGTGGTGGCGAGGACCCTAAACAATACACAACATCACCGCTGTTACAACATTTGCGTATGAAACATCCGAAAGAATACGAGTTGTGCATGAAGGAATCTACAGACAGCAGCCAAAACGCAGCAACTTCAGATACGGCAAAGGAAGGACAGTCACAGCTAAAAACTGGGAGTAGGATTCGGTATTTGGTTTTGGATTCGGCAGAATCTTAACCAGTGGATTCGGCATTCGGCCGAACCTCAAAAATCTGGATTCGGTGCATCCCTAATATGAAGTACTATGATTTGAAAAATCATATTGGAATTTCAAGTGTGACCACAGAGTAATGATGCTGTCGTGTCTACCTCTCCGGCAGCAGCCGCATGCCAGCAGTACAGAGGATGTAGAGTGGTGTCTCTTTGTGTTTGGTCTTTGGGACGTGAGCCGCGGCGAAGCTGAGGAGAGGGTGGAGGTAGTCGCTGGCCTGCGTGGGCGTGTTCGCCAGGGTGGAGATACCTGAGAGAGACAGAAAAACACACACACACACACACACACACACACACACACACACATTTGTTTTCACAAGACAGCTAATTATGCAGACACATATAGAACACTAATTATCAGAGCTGCAAAGATTTATTGACAATGGTCAACTATTAAATTAAACACCAACTATTTGGATAATTAAATCGGTTTGAGTCATTTTTTATGAAAATAAATAGCATAAATTCTCTGATTCCGGCTTTTAAGATGTAAATATTTTTTAAATATGTCCTAGTCTCTTCTCTCCTCTGTGACAGTAAACTGAATATCTTTGAGTTGTGGACAAAACAAGACATTTGAGGACGTCGTCTTGGACTTTGGGAAACACTGATCCACATTTTTCACCATTTTCTGACATTTTATAGACCAAACAACTAATCAAATAATTGAGAAAATACTCGACAGATTGATCGACAATAACAAAAAATAAATGTAAGTTGCAGCCCTCCTAATTCCCACACCCGTATGTTTTTCTTAACGACATATATGTCGACTCACAAACATCCGTTATTACATTTACGTTGGCCAATACTAGAAGCTCAGCCAGGACAAATGTATCGGTTGGCTTTCTAGTTCAAATAAAATGACAAATGTATGAATAAATAATCACAAACAAATGTAGATTCTTCAATTTCCCAAAACCAGTGATCCTGATTGCAATATCTGAATGTTAGGGATAATAATATCTCATATTTCATCCGTGCGGTAAAATCATGGAGCGAGCTTCCAGAAGAAGTTGTGCGTTCCCCTTCGATCAATTCTTTTTAAGAATAGGTTGGATGCATTTTGCCTTTGTCAGTAATTTATGTAACTTCTTTATGAATTGTTATGCAATTGTTATCAATCATGGAATTAATGTGTTTTATGAAAACATGTTCAAATGTGAATATATATATATATATATATATATATATATATATATATATATATATATATATATATATATATATATATATTTGTTTTGTGTTGCTTGAGTCTGGAATAGAGGATTTTATATCCTGTACCAGAATTTTTTAAATAAAAAAATAATTGTGCAGGCCACGTGGTCAGGTTGTTACATTCTGTCCCAGGGTTCAACGTGCCACGCAGTCTTTTAACTGCTCCTGGAACAAACCCACTGTATCTTATCTGTCTGCTGGGACTGAGAACACAAAGTCACGGGGCCTGAAAGGTCCTTTCTGCTGGAATGACTAATTACTTCACAAGGTAACGTCATCAGAAACCCTAATCCTGACAATCCTCTTGGCTCAACGAATAAAAAAAAATATACTGAAATGAAAATATAGAGCGACAGAGAGTTTGCTGCTTTGGGCTCAGCTGATTCTTGATCAAAAACGGTTCCATGTTCTTTCCCAGAATGCCCTGGAAAAGAATGAGTGTGCAATGCACAAAGGAACTACAGTTGCCCATGGAGGACTGTAGAAACATTCACGCATGAATACTCAGATTTCAGTCCTCAGAAAGCCGACAGCCAAGCTTTGTCTGCCTAGTACTGGGCTGCTTGTGTGCAAGACTTTTTACATCAAGACGGTAAAAATCGATCATACTTTGACAAGAAAGCACTAACATTCCCGATCGTTGCATACAGAGCACAGGTAAGAAGAAAGGCATGCTGACGGAAGACAAAAAAAAAAAAAACTAAACAAAAAAAACCCGCTGTGAAAGATGTAAGCGCACGGCGTGAAGCGCCTGGTGCAGGTGCGTTTAGGGTGTGTCCAAATCCACTTTTGCTAGTTTGACGGCGGAAAAAAGGGTCAGTGCGCCAGGCGCATGGTTCAAAAGGGTTGTGCTTAGTGTCTTCATTAATTCATAGGTGTGTTTTGGGCGTAACATGCAAATAAACCAATCAGACTGTCATTTCCCATTCCCTTTAAAAGCCAGGCGCGTTTGGACCTTGGAGCATTGCTGTTATGATGGAGGATTTGCACCGTAATATTTTTTTATTTGTAATCTTTTGCATGTTTGTGTGCTGCTGCACTTCCCCGTGTGTGTGTGTGTGTAACAAGCATAGTGTGCACGCGCTGTGCACAAGCCTAGGCACGTTTTACTAATTCGCTGTTAAAATAACAATGAAATGCTGTGCTGTTGACTTTAGACCAGGTTTTTGTTGGTCAATGGCGCGATCACTTCCCGCTGCCTCAAGATAGCAATACACCAAGAATGCACCTGAACACACCTCCCTGTAAGACCAACATATTACAGACCCTGTAATAGCGTCGGGCTTTGCGCTGCGCTGCGCCGGGTGCAAGATAGGGCCCTACATCCGCTTCCTCACCAGGTTTGATCTTCTTGACGACTGGCATGCGGTCGTGGCCCCTCATCTGTCTGACGTCCAGCAGGGTGTGAGGGTTCCCGTTGTGGGGGGGCCAGTAGTACACAAAGACCCGAGAACCACTGCTGCCACAGTCCACCACGATCCCATAATTCAGAGCAGGGTTGAGGACGTCGGTGGCCTCCATGGACTCTGCGCTGGAGAGGTACCTGGAGGAGAACAAACACAGAAACATAAAGATATGAAGAATATACTCCTGTCTTTATATACTGGGTTTAAAAAAAAAAAATGTTTAAAGTAGGGCTGCACGATATGAGGAAAATATCTAATTGAGATTATTTTTGACTGATATTGCGATATGGTTCAAGATCTTGGAGGGAATGATAATTGTTGTATTATTACTCTCGTTTTCATTAAAAAAAAATTCAAATTTCAAAAATCTAAATGATTATAGTGTGATTTATGTGACGATCTGTAGCAAAAAAATTAGGGCTGTCAAACGATTAATTAGTTTAATCGCGATTAATCGGCAAATTTCTATAGTTAATCACGATTAATCGCATGTTTTATCACATGAACAAAATTCTATTATTTTGCATTTCAGAACTGTTTTTAAGTCCATATTAACAATGGAAAGCCATTCTTACCAGTGGATCTTAACTGGGAATCAAATGAATGCAAAGAAAGTTACTTGATGAACTTGACTTTAAGATTTGTAATTGTTTATTATTTATTTACTGTAAACAAAAGACAAATGTGTGAATGTCTTTATTGCACAATTCCTCCAAGTACCTAACCTAACTGAGATGTAACACTGACACTTTGCTTATACAGTACAAACAAAATGGTCCAAAAACCGGTTGTCACAGCAGGACATTTGTAACCTTTATGTTTTTCTAATAAGGAATGTAACAATTCTCCTGGACAGAAAAGGGGGTGGACAATGTCCCAAATGACAAAAACAGTCCAAAAAACAATACAAACAACACAGTCCTAAAACCGTATGCTGATATACATAGTTAATATAGCATGCAGTAATTCTACATAATGTTGATTACTCACTGACGTCCAGTGATCACCGGTTAATGAGACAGTGTTTGCACTCTGCAGCAGTTCCAGTTGGGCTGCTTTCTCCGTGTGGTACAGGCTGTGTATGGTGAAACTACTGTCCCCCTCGACAACTTTTTAAAAGTAAACTTTCCAATCAGAATCTTATTGGCATCCATTTCGGCGTCTCGCGCTCGCCATCCACTCAAAACATAACGTTAGCCTACTACTCTTTGGCCGGCTCGCGAGCCCAAACAAGTTTGTGTGGAGTGCTGTTGTTATGTTTCCGGTCTAGCTAGATCCGGTGTGGTGTTGTAGTTTTTCTAACGTTACTAGTTGTTGTAACAGCATGTGAAAAAAACTACAAAGTTTGCTAGACCAAAAAGAACGTTAATCTCGCAATAAAAGAAATGACACCGTTAAAATGGGTTTGCTTTAACGCCGTTAATAACACGTTTAACTGACAGCACTAAAAAAAAAAATATATATATATATATATATTTTTTTTTTTTACTCTGTAGGATAGGATTTGTAGGCCGGGACCACAATACTTACTTCAGAATGGTTTGACACATATTTTGCCTTTAACAAATATTGCGCCCCCCCCGTGATTTGGATATTGCACTAGTCCATGTTGCGATTTGGATAAAAAAAGGCAAAAGAATAAATGTATAGTTTTATTTTCATGTCTGGCAACAGTGAGGTGTACAGGTTTGCTTCCCACAGGCTACAACAACCAACAACACAAAATAATCACCATAAGGTGCTTTGGATCAAAGCCTCGAGCATACAGGAGATGTAAAACATTTTGAGATGCCGGACAAATTGTCTGTGGCACTCTCGTCCTTTCAGTGCATGTCTAAACTAAATGTATAAAAACACATACCAAGACACAAGCTATACAGAGCCTTTAACCCTCCTGTTGTCCTCGGGTCAAGTTTGACCCACTTTCAAAAAGTTTCTATTTCACAAATTTGGGTTTTTTTTTCAACCAAATCGTTAAAAAAAACTAAAACAAAAAACGTGGATGGTTCCATACAACTAGTAAAGTAAATGATCAGTTCACTACTTTCATTGAATTTGGGTGTTATGGCATTTGAAAAAAAAGAAAAGAAAAAGAAAAACAAACGCTGAAAAAAAAGTGCCGAAAAAGACCAAAACAAAACAGTTTTCATTTTAAATTTTGACCCAGAAAAACAAAAAGTTGCTCGTTGGTCGACGGGAAGACAACGCGAGGGTTGACTCATACATGCAAGTCATCTATGCATCTCTAGCCGTCCTTGGTTACTAAAGAAAACACCTGCAGTCAGTCTCACACAGTCACTTTGAGCCGTCTGGCTTCAAAAAACAGATTAGATAAGTGTTCTCACAGAGCTGGCAATCAGCTGGCTCTGTTTACCAAGAATTTCCCAGCCGAGCTACAAATGTTCCCACGTTCACATGAAAGAGGGAAAGAGTTAAAACAGCTTAGGACAACATGCACGAAGTAGGGCTGCACAATGAATTCCAATTTTGTCGAAATCCCAATATTTCGACAAAAATATGTCGCGATATTTGTTAAAGGCAAAATATGTGTCAAACCATTCTTAATTAAGTATTGTGGTGCTGCAGAGACGTCCCGGCCTAGAAATTGTATTCTACAGATTAAAGAAAAAAAAATCTTCTTTTGGTACAGATCCTCGCAAAAAAAAAACACCAAAATGATGATTCCCTCCAATATCGTGCATCATGTCGCAATCGCAAAATCAGTCAAAATAATCGCAATTAGATGTTTTCTTCACATCGTGCAGCCCTAGCGCGAACTATATTGATTTTTATTTTATTAGCAAGGAATATTTCTTGAATAATTAAACTTTGTGGAAGTTGTGTTATTGTTGAAGCAATATTTTGTTTGTGTGATTCCAGCACCTCCTTGGTTTCAGTTATTCCCATCATGGCTTTCACTGTCGATTCTGAAATGCACTCTCAGTTACAAAATGTTACTGTGAGGTGACATTTTCTTTTAATCCCCTAAATGTAAGAAGGTCGATAGATAGATAGATAGATAGAACGTTAACTGTCCTCGTGCTCCTGTGTAAATTATTGTTCTAAGATTATTGTTTTCAAAATCCTGCAAATGAAACCTGCAGGTTAAAATATCTGTTCAAAAACCTGTTTTGTTGTTCAAATCGACCAGCTGTGGAAAAACTGTTGATCCTTGTTGATGGTGCGAGTCTACTAGGGATCCCAAAAGTATGTTTTTTCTGTTTGTTTTTTTTTACAGAAATGGCTTGTTCAAAACCTGGGCCGGACTACCTCTCTGTCACAGTCCAACATGACAAGTTCTAAAGATCATTTTTCGGAAAACGCTCCATCTCCGATAATTAGTGAATGTGTCTACATTGACTTTCTCCCCACATTCAAATACTGTCTGGATTTAGATTTTTTTTTTATATCCCAAATTGGAAAAATGTCAGTGCTACGGCAGCAAAATATCAGACACACAGCACACATACAGAATATACAAGAAATAATAAATAGGGTAGAATACAAGAACAAATACTAAAAAAAAACAACAACTACCTTTTCAAACGTAGGCATACTCAGTATAATTGAATAGTATTTGTGTGTTGTTGTTTATTGCTTTGTAATTTTGTGTGGTCTTTGTTGTGCAACTGTTTTCATCCTTTGCTATTTGTTCATGTAAGGTGTCCTTGAGTATCAAAAAAAGGCGCCCATAAACAAAATGTATTATTATTATTATTATTACTCACTTGTTGACTCGGGACGCGGGACGCCGCTGTGGGCCCCACAGCTGCCTCTGGTAGGTTCCCATGAGGAGGAGGGCGCAGGTGATGAAGAGCAGCAGCAGCAGTCTCTGCCGGGGGGCACAGCCCAGAGACAGCAGGGACACGCTGCAGTACCAGGAGGCCGGCAGGCAGGAAAAGGTGATCCTGTGGAGGAAGAACACAACCAAAAACTACAATAAACCAGGGAATTCAAATTCGAAATTCAATTCTATTGTATTGTTATACTGTATACTTAACAGTATTTTTTTTTTATATTTCTTACTGCCATTCTGTTTTTATTCTTTATATGTTAAGTGAGTGTTGTACTTTGAGAGCAAAGATTAACCCGAGTCAAATTCCTTGTTTGTTTACGAAAACCTGGCCAATAAAGCTGATTCTGATTCTGGATGAAACGATGCATCATAAATCGGGTAAAAATCTGAATAAATGTGTAAAGATTACAACCGGTTGACATAAAAAATGTAATCACAATGCCATTTTTAAATCGGCTTAGGGTGTAATCTACTTTGATTTCACTTGTTTAACTTGAGACGTCACAAGGTACCTAGGTAAGGACTACTAGCCAGTCAGAAGCAGAGTATGAGGGCGTGCCCTGACAGTACCTAGGTAAGGACTACTAGCCAGTCAGAAGCAGAGTATGAGGGCGTGCCCTGACAGTAGCTAGGTAAGGACTACTAGCCAGTCAGAAGCAGAGTATGAGGGCGTGCCCTGACAGTACCTAGGTAAGGACTACTAGCCAGTCAGAAGCAGAGTATGAGGGCGTGCCCTGACAGTACCTAGGTAAGGACTACTAGCCAGTCAGAAGCAGAGTATGAGGGCGTGCCATGCTAGCAGCTAGGCGAGCATTATAACGTGTTCCAAAGTGACCACGTTTGTCTCTAAGTAAAGGCTGGACTACAACAGAGCTGTTTGGAGCAGTTTGTGAACAGTGTTTTCTGTTGGAGATGGTAAGTCCCTTTGGGGTGGACTTTGGGCTTTTTCACTTTGTAAACCTATAACGTGCACTAAAAGATATATAACACAATAAAGGAAAGGGGAAACGCCAAAAAGCATAATATGAGCACTTTAAGATAAAATACAATTTCAGTTGCACTGTTGTTTTATATAATAAGGGAAATTGTGTCAGTCATTTGTCTGCAGCTCATTACATTGGAAAAAAAAAAGAAAAAAGGTAAGAAAATCGTTTTGTGAACCTGAAATCGTGACTCATCCCTACAATAAACACTGTGGAGTTCAGCAGAGTTAAATCAGGCCATATACTGTTAGATACAAAAGCGACAAGGGCACATCATGAAGCACCAAACAACAGGGCACTCTCATAGATGGCGTTATCAGTTTGTTACCTTGCCATGTGTCCCGGTCGGCAAAAATACAAGATGTCACCGTCGTCACCTCATGGTGCCTGCCGTCTGATTAGGATTCTGTCCAGAGTTGTGACTTTTCTTCTGCCTGAAAGCAAGAAGAGGGAGCGAATATTGCTTACAGTAACAGTGCTACACCGTAACAATGAACAGCTTAGGCTACCGGTACTCAAGAAATCCATTGGTAGATTAATCATGAGTTGCAGTCCTAACTGCCATTGTACTGTCAGTGTATATTTAAGAAAGGTCCTTGTTTAAGTTGTGTATAGTCTCAGTTTTTACTTTATTCTAGTTATTGTTTATTATTTGTAGCTTTAAAAAAAAAAAAAAAATCACCTAAGTTGTTTTGTGATTTATGGGACATTGCTGTGTAATTATTTAGATTCAAAAAATAAAATCAGGATTTAAACTCTAATCTCCATATACAGTACAATGGTCATAATGTACTTTGTAGTATTCCTCTATCTTCCTTTGGTGTACAGGTACGACTAGATTAGCCTTCATTGATCCCCAGCGTGGACATTTTGTTTTTACAGCAGCAAACGGACAGCAATACAGATAAATAGAGGTTTATAAAACTAAAATAGAACTATATATTAGAAATATGGAGACAAAAATGACAAGGTAAAGTAACAGCTGTGTGGTTCAAGTGCGGGTATTTATACGGTGCGGTATAATATTGGTATAAAATAGGCATAATAACAGAATAAATCAATATAGAGGTGTATTATATATAGCATGCTGATGGTATGTTATTTTTAAATTCTCCTATGATATTTGTGTGACATCCATGTAAAATGCAGTGTATGCAGTATTACCCCCGTTTTTTTAAATACAGGCCAGTAGAAGAAGGCTTAACGTTATTTCCCAGTTACATAAGACACAAGTGTTGCATAAAAACAGAACAGTTTCACACAACAAACAGCACACAAAGAACCATGTTGCAGTTGATTTATTTTCCAACTTAGCTAGCTACAAGTGTTGCTTTTGAAACCTATGTGTGAATGTGTAAGTTAGCAACTGTTGAGTTACGGTAGGTTTTCGTGAACTACTAACGTTAATTGATTACAGTGTATCCATTCCCTATGCTATCACTGTTCGATATAAACTTACCTAAATATGCCTAACCTCCGCCATGACAGCACAGTCCGTCAGTGACAGTGAACGCTGTTGCTCATTCGACCCGAAATGATGATGAAATATGTTCTCTCGCGCTGCTTCACGGAGATTGTTTTAAAACAGAAGACAACAGTATATAAGAAGGAGACGACGAAGAGGAAGCGATCGAAACCATCCAACAGACTTCCTGTCGGCCCGGGTGCTACGTCATCAAATACGTTTCTGGACGCTGAACGTCTGCTGCATTCAAGTGCTGTAGGAATATGAGGGGTGAATTTAAAAACACTCCTTGTTTTGTTTATAAAATATATTCACTGAACATATATTATATGTTATTATAAACAAATAATATGAACATTATTCCATGTGTATTATATGATGCATTACTGTATTTGGGTTTGAGTAAGGGAAATAAAGAAAAGAAAGTCACTGTAAAGACAAAAACGTGACAATTTGAGACTTTCAAATGTAATTTTGGAACATTTGAAAAATTTGAGGGATTATGAATTTTATTATTGCATATCAGAGGCATTTGTGTCATATTGGTACGACACATGTTTCGGTAAATGGATGGATAATGTTTTGTAGAATTATTTCTTTAGCCAGGTAAAATGTACTACATATAGATAGATAGATAGATAGATAGATAGATAGATAGATAGATAGATAGATCATACATAACAACATACGCCACCACGTGGACACATGAGAACATGCTGTAGATTATTTCCAGTTTATGATTGTCACTAGTCCCTGTATTCAGCACGACCACAACAGTGGAAATAAAGATATATATATATATATATATATATATATATATATATATATATATATATATATATAAATGTGAACATCTTATTATGTTGCTTTTGTTTTGTTGTACTGTTAGCTTTCTGTCAAAAATAGATTGAAATGTGTTTGAATCATGTAGGCCAATGAATAATTCAGGTCAGTATCAGAAAATAGTTTTATTCTACTTACTACGAATATTCTGTATTCAACACCATAATAAAACAATAAAATAAAATAACCCACGGTAATAAGTGACATGAACGTACAATAACAATTTGGGACGTTAAAACTTCCCGTACATTCATGTGACATAAATGTTACAAAATCGTCAACACCCACTTATGCTGGAGCTCCGCCCACTTTAGAAAGAATTGGCCAATTGAAATGACTATTAGTGATTGACAGTCAGCCTGTCGAATCAGAATTCAGCTTCTAGTGTGACTCATTGGTAAACCCACAAAAGTCCCACCCGCTTGTACTCCCGTTTCCCGGACTTTCTACACAGCTGCTGTCTCACAGAAACTGCAGCGACCCGCTAAGTCTCTCCGGCCGGTTGGGATATTGATTAAGTTGCTGGGAAGACTACACCAACAAGCGGGTCGCTAGAGTCGCCGATTATAACAGATTAGACGGACTAATATCCTTTTCACTTGAATGGAAGCGGACGGTTTCGTGTCCCGCCGAACGTCCGTGGAAACACCGGGCGTCGACAGCCGGGTTACTGGCGCTGCAGCCGGTGCAGGGTTTCGATGGATGGGCGGAAGGCTCCTGGACACCACGGGAGGATTTGTTGGGTCTCTTTCACCGAGAATGGCCGGGGAACAGGGCTTTGCTCCGGTGTTGCATCGAGCAACTCCCGAAACCTCGATCTCCGTCGAGCCAGAAATAGACTACGAAGGGCTACCACAGGAAGCAGCCACCACCACACACATGTTGGCAGGAGCCGTGGCTGGAATCATGGAGCACTGCCTTATGTACCCAATCGACTGTGTTAAGGTATTTACGCAAAGATATACAAAACACCGCTTATTTCTCCAGGCCCAGTTTATGTCACACTGAACGCAGCCACTGGTTGTTTAACGTAGCTAGGCCTGGACACAAGCCTGAGCTTGATTACCGTAAGCAGGCTACAAGCAGATGGGGTAACCTTGCTAACAGAGGTCAGTTAATAACTAGCATTACCTAAACAGGACATAACGCAACACAAGGTGGTCAAAGTAAAATGCTATATACGAGTATGTATGTTTGGCGCAGTTAAGCTTTCATTTTGGTCGATATTTGTTTAATAACAAACTGACCGATGCATCTCCTCCATAGACTGTACAAATAATGGACGGAGCTTCTGGCTCTGAAAAGGGAAGCCAATGCGCAAGTGCCTTAAACCTGCATTCGATCTAATTTCCAACAGGGGGCGACTCCACCGATTGCAAAATGAGAAATCTCTATGAGAAAATGGCCCTACTTCTCACTTGATTTATAACCTCAGTAAACATTTTCCTAATGAGTTTGTCTTAATTGCTAGCTGTTCATTTTATAAATTATGGTCCCATTTAAAATTGACAATAAAACCGGGCATGCTTCAGGGCTGGCTACATGCCAAACAGTCAACGGTAAAGGCTTAGCAATGCTAACCATGGTACTGTTTGCATTTAAATAGCCAGGAACTTTTATTAGGTTCTGTCCATGTTTTCGCCCTAAACTTTGACCCTTAACTTTCACTTCATCAAAGTTAATTGGAACATATTGGGCACCTAAAAGTGTCTAGTTCAGCGTTCAGTGGCACCTTGCCAACTAAGCTAGCTAGCGGTAAAACTCCGGCAACTTTCCGTCTTTAGCATTTGGCTTAGCGCAGCGCTTTACAAACCACTGGCTTAGCCACGTCATTCTCCCCAACTCCACCCTCATGACCAAAAATCGTCATGTCCGGTTTCGAAAAACCAAGATGGCAACGGCCAAATTCTTTAACTTGAGGCTTCAAAACGGTAGTCCACAACCAATGGGTGACATCACTGCTGCTAAGTCCGTTATTTTCACAGTCTGTGGTCTCCTCTCGCTTAGCTAGCACGCTACATACACAGGGTTCCCACGCTCTTGGAAAACCTGGAAAAAGTCATGGAATTTCAAAACCTAATTTTCCATGCCTGGAACAGTAGGTCTAATATGCATTGATGCATGACAATGTTTTGTTTACTATCGCATACGTTTCTTCATTTTCTCTCCACGTTCTGTCTCTCCCTAGCCTGGTTGACACCAGACGCATCTCAGTTGTAACTGAGAGCGGGTCTGGGGAAGCTTCATCCACAGCTCATTTCCAAAGGGGCGTTCACCAACGGACGCCGCTCAAATGCCTCTGGGCGCAATTGGATAGTCCTTCAACCAATCAGACCAACGATCCGGGTGATGTAGCAGCGACAGCGGCGTCAACGGGTTGCTGCGCTTCGGTGGCCGTCATGTTGAATGTAAACACAAAGCTGCTTGCTGTCGCTGTGCTATCGTCATCGTGTAAAGCCCGCCTCAACGGTTGTGATTGGTGCCTCGTTTTGGAAATGGGCTCTTGGCCAGACTGTCTTGCAGAGCAAATCTCAAATTTGCCGGAAGTTTGTCAGGGTATTCCCAGGCTAGTCTCTCCCTACAGCTAGCTGAAATCATCTATGAATCTGATATGTTTTAATAATGCCGGGAAAGTGTAGGCTACATTTAATATTTCATGGGTAGATACAGGTATGTGTCTGTCAATGGAAGAATAGGTTCAACTAGAGCTGGGCAATATATCGATATTATATCGATTATCGTGATATGAGACTAGCTATCGTCTTAGATTTTGGCTATCGTAATATGGCATAATTGTTGCCTTTTTCCTGGTTTTAAAGGCTGTATTACCGTAAAGTTGTCATTTTCTGTTACCAGACTGTTGTAACCGTTCTATTATTTGCCTTTACCCACATAGTCATTATATCCACATTACTGATGATTATTTATCAAAAATCTCATTGTGTAAATATTTTGTGAAAGCACCAATAGTCAGCGCTACAATATCGTTGCGGTGTCGATATCGAGGTATTTGGTCAAAAAATATCGTGATATTTGATTTTCTCCATATCGCCCAGCCCTAGCTTCAACATACCAAACAATAGGTAATCTAAACAAAGATGGAATTGTAGTAGATATGCAGAGTTCAAAATGTACTTTTCGTCCACCAGCCAAATGGCTAATTAGTTTTTTTGGCTTTTGAAACAAATCTACCAGCCACTTGCATATTTTACCAGTATTTGGCTGTTGGATGGGTGGTTGTAATTTTGAACCCTGTGTATATGGTGCTGTTAGTCGTTGGTCTGTTTGTGATTTGTAAAGACATTACTGAGAATTTAATGAGGGGATAACTGTCTGAGGCCATCATGTGGAAAGTCCATTTGTGAAAGAAAATAAGTAGTAAATTATTAACACAGATGGGTTGGAGTCACCAGATGAATGGTCTACAGTATAGATGGATGAGTATAGAGAAACAAAACACACCTTGGCTTGTGATAGTGTACACAGTTGTCTTACCAATCACTCATGTTTGAATGTGTGTATTTTTATTATTATTTTTTACTGTAAACCAATATAGATGACATAACTGGATAGTTTTTATGGTATCAATTAATGTTAAGGTAAACACTAACCTAACCAACAGAGGGGAGGACACAGATTCCTGATGTATCCTGTTAATGTGCCTGCTGGATCAAGAGTAGTGCTTAGGTGTTTTACTACAAAACTGCAATTTTCGTGAGGAGAATTGTTACATAATATAACCCGTGTACCTGTGGGGTCCCTCTCTAACAGATCTCTGAAATTTGACCTTTACCTCTCTGTGCTCATGCGTTTCTCACTGTGTTTGCGTTACACATTACACTTCTAATGAAGAGTATGAAGCACGCACACGCTGGAAGAGAGACAACTTTAAGTGCATTCAAAAATGTTGTTGTGCATACTAAATTCACCTAATTTAGAATGTGGTGTTGATCGACACTTTGAGAACTTTGTTGAGAACAAGAATCCTCAGAAAAACAAAAAGAAAATCTGAGGGAAAACCCTTCGCTTATGTTTATTGGTTTACGTTTGTTATTTCCCGAGAGAAGGGAAAAGAACGTACATTTCCTGTGCACCTATTGTAAAAAACATTATACTATGAAGATAAGCATAAATAGCACAGACTGTACAGTATTTGTTTGGAATTGCAACATGTCAAATGAGGAACCATTTATTGGGCCTGAACCGAACCGGCAAACTATCCACTCACTGCGTACCTCAACGCTCAAAGGTGTTGGACTGACACCGTCGCCTCCTTTTCACAAAAGACCCATTCATAAGAATTAGGAATGACCCGTCAGAATGATCGATCTATCTAGTCAAAAGTCCGTTGTCGACATCAAGACCAAATGCATATTGGTCTTGCTGTCTACAACTGGTTGTTCTTAGGACATTTGTTCTCTTCATCCAGACTGCTGTTGAGTTCAAACAAAGCTCTTGTTCACTACAAATTCCTTGGTAATTAGCTCTTCCAGTTGGCACGGTTTTTTGGCATGGCAACCTTAAACCTGATCACCCCTTGTTTACAATAGCAGTGCAAATCGGTGGAAGGTGTCGTGTAAAGATTCTCAGAAGTCTGAAACGATTATCACCGGACAGAATTGTAGTTATTCCGAATTCTGAAAAAGTAATAGTAAAACATAGTTTTTTTTTTTTTTTTTTTTTTTTATATATATATATATAAAGTATATCATAAATTGACTTTATGTTACTTTATCACATTATGATAGGCATATATTGCCATTTTAAATGGTCGCCCTGTGATTAGGACTTGTCAAAATGCATCAGTATATCTTTGAATTTTTATTGTGGATATTTAAGAAAAGTAATTTCTGTTAAAACGGCTTGCCTTTTTTTTTCTTAATAAAAAGAAAGAAAGAAACGAGGCACAGTTAAACGTCTACCCTAAAATTCAAGCTCAAGACCCACCCTGGCAAGATCACAGGTTTTGTACTCCTTTTGTCCAACAAGTTTGTTGTTTTGTTTGGCTTGTAAATGGGCACCGTGAACCTGGATTTAATTAGTACAAATATTAAGAAATGTGATCGACGGCAAGACAGCTTCATTTCTATAGCACATATCGGCAACAAGGCAATTCGAAGAAAGATTTTGAATGGTCCTTTTTCCCTTAACTCTCTGTTCCCCCTTCGGTACAGACAGTGGCTGCCTGTTTCAGCCACAAAGTCGGAGGAGGAGGAGGAGGAGGAGGAAGTGCATTACAAATTTGTGTGGCCAAAAATCTTTTGGCTCAAGGAAGCCAGTTTGGTTTTTGATTACAGTAATGTTGTGTTCTCAACTTCCTCTTTTCCCCAGATTTTCACAATCTTAGTTCCATGTTCCTGCACAGCAGGTTGGCCAACATCTTTCATCTACTAGTTGATTCTTTGCACTAATTTCAGACTCTGTTTCCTCATTGCTCGCAGCTCGTAACCTAAAACCAGGATTAAAGCATTGTTTCCCTGATCTCTTCTGGTTGTAACTTAAAATTCGGCTGCACCTCTGACCGAACCCAACTGTAATGTCAAAATATACTGACCGCACCCTGAGTACACTTCTCTCCATCACTACAGTGATGTTTTCAACCACTTCATGATGGCAAAAAGGAGTTTCAGCTGGTGTTAAGTTGCTACATTCCTACTAGGCTTGGGCGGTATCAGGGTATTACAGTACACCACGGTATTTAGACAACAACGTCTGCAAAGACACCTAAATGTCAGAGATGCATTTCCTAGTAGAAATGTCTGTCGCTTCCGGTAACAATCTGATTGAAAGTTAGCGAAGCCCAATGCAGCGTGGCTGTTATATTACTAATATACTTTTGTATATTATGATTAAATGTCTCTCTATGAGGAAGTTATATTCTCACACTGCACAAAATAAAGGGCACCATGTTGTCTGGTAACTAAAGGAGAAAAAAAAAAAAAAAAATCCCAGTGACTGGAACCAACAGGAATAATGTTAACGAGGAGGGTGAACAAGACATGGCACAAAGATAAAAATAAATAAATAAATGATAACATTTGTTCTGTCCTTGTAGTGCAAATGACCCCAAAGTTATCTCACTTACTAGATATGCTACAACAACTTGACCGCAGAGACACATTTCTCCCGGCTGTGTGGATAGTAGATGTTACCAGTATTACTCCTTTTGTCATCCAATCAAGGGCCTTTTTGTTTCCAAGCAAGAGGAGAGTCAGCTGTAGCTGCCAGGTTGAAGATGAGTCGCAAAGGTTAGTGTCTGTCATCTTACAGGCCAAAAGCAAACTTAACGAGAGACACCGAGAACATCCAACATGCAGTCGGACCAAAAGTGAACTATTATTTAGTGCACGACAAGTTGACGATGTATAGTTTATTTTGAAGGCACAAAAACAGCTAAACAGCTATACACAAGTTGTTCAGATGTGTAGTTAAAGTGTCAAGCACTACATACATTTAACATGCCCTCCTCCACTTCCTGTTAGCAATTACATAACACTATATGTTACAGAAATGAGTCAGTGACTGCATCTTGATTTGCCTTTCAGCTTTTGCTTGACCGAGGTCCTCGTGCCTTTTTTAAAATCTTTGCAAATAAAGCTTTACGATGGCATCGCTAGTCTTGTTTGACAAGCTTCAGCTGTTGTACTTGAGTTTTAATGTCTGTCCTTTTTTAATAAGGTACATGTCAAGATAATTTATGTATGTGGAAAAAGTGACATGAACACAAAGCCCTTTTGTGTTGTTTTTTTCGTTCACTGACATCTGATTCTGCTTTTTGGTATAACTATCTGGCTCTTTGCTTGGTGCTCCAAAAAAAAGACAAACCAAACTCCACCAGACTTGAATACACTGCTCATATGGTGGATGACTGGGCAAATTCCATTTGAGTTATCATTTCCCAGAAGCAGGGAGCAGGAATGTGCATGTAAGCCTCCAGGACCCAGCCGCTGTAAATAATCACCCCTGGGGCGGGGGAGGGTGTAGGCACGGGCAATTCCCTTATTGCATGTTATGAAAAGTTCACATATTGCGCCATCTTGGTCTGTGGCTGTGGCATTTCATTCATTGCTCCCGTATTCGGCCGCTTTATTTATACACACGCGGGGGCGGCTGTGGCTCAGGCGGTAGAGCCCTGGCCCTGCAGTCCCATGTCGAAGTGTCCTTGGGCAAGGCACTGAACCCCGAGTTGCTCCCGATGCTGCGCCATCGGTGTGTAAATGTGTGTGTGTGTGTGTGTGTGTGTGTGTGTGTGTGTGTGAAGGTTTATCTGATGAGCAGGTGGCACCTTGTGTTGCCGCCTCGGCCACCGTGTGTCAACGGTTCCTGTACTGTTTAAAAGCGCTTTGCGTAGTCGTTCGAGACTAGAAAAGCGCTAAATAAATTCACGTGCACAGATTGACTGATGTTCCTTCTGCAGCAAACGGTACTGCTTATCTGAGCAATACTAGTGGTTTTTGTTTTTGCACCACGTACCGGTTGCGTTCAGCACTCTCAGTCCTCATTCGTGGTTTGTGGTCGGCGACTTTGTCTGCCGTCGTTTCTCTCAAAGTTTAATATCGAGGCACAGTCTCAGTTTTATAATCAATCATGTTGTTGTTTAAGAATTACCGGGACAGCTGGAACAACTGATGGTGGAAGAGCTCATTGTTTTTCTTTGTAAGAGCATCAGATACCGATCTAATCTAAGAAATAATTCACTAGCTCTGCGAAGTCAGGAATTGTGAACTCTGCACACCTTTCTATGAAAACAGTTGGGATAAATATGTCATTTATGTTGGTGTCTGCGTTTGTTCCTCTCACACCAGACTCGCATGCAAAGCCTGCACCCCGAGCCAGGAGCACGCTACAGGAACGTGATGGACGCCCTTCGGCAGATTGTGCGGACGGAGGGTGTGTGGCGGCCAATCAGAGGTGTGAATGTGCTGGCGGTGGGGGCGGGGCCTGCCCATGCTCTCTACTTTGCCTGCTACGAGAAGATCAAGTTCTCGCTCAGTGACGCCATTCACCCCGGAGTCAACAGCCACTTTGCAAATGGTAAGGTGTCTTCCAACAGACACACACAGACCTTAGTGAAACTGTTACTTTTCATTCACGATGCTCAAAAGTAACTCACTTTTTTTTTTTAACTATTTAACAACTCATTTTAAGGCAGGTTTGGGGATAATACAGGGATTTAAGTAACTATTAGTATATATTAGTATTCTTAGTATTAAAAAAGCATTGAATTTTAAAAATAAGGCCTTAAAAGTATTGAATTTCGTTTACAAAGGTCTTACATTTTTTCTAGACCTTTTAGTCATAAAAAAATGTTTTGTGTGTTTAATGTTACAATTGACTCTCTTTGGTGTGACTTGGATGTTTATACGACTGTACAGGTAGGGTTACGTGTATCTGTTACGTGTTGTCTATTAAATATGTGAGTACTACTATAATATGTTCAATTTAAAAGTAAATTCAAGTACTTTTTATATTTCTTTTCTCACGCTTAAAATCCATACCCATTATTAGGGTTGGGCATCGTTTGGATTTGAACAATTCTGATTCTTGCTTTCGATTCAGATTCTTTGAGTGGTGGCGTTGAAACGGGTCACGTGCTTATTTCCCAAATAAGAGGAACGTTTTATTTTGATTCAGTGGTGGTTTGCAGTTTTACCGGGCGTAAAACAAAGCCGGACTAGATCGCCGTTTACTGTGGTCCGAGGCTGCAACACAACCGGCGCTTGGCTGCTACGGAAAACCAAAACTTGCACCATGTTAAATTTGGAACCGATGATCGACTTTGAAACCAAATCCTCCAAACGATTCCGATGGAATCGTAATTTTTGGAACGATTCCCAGCAGGAATCGGTTCTCGATTGCCCAATCCTATCCATTATATGGCCGTGGAGCTGCCATTACGTTTTCCTACAAAGTGACCCATGGGAGGAGGTTGTTGTGGTTGAGGCTTTAAAATCCCCTTCACTGTTTTCTCTGTTCTGCAGGTGTGGCGGGCTGCATGGCCACAGTGCTGCACGACGCCGCCATGAACCCAGCCGAAGGTAAAACACACACACACACAGGCACACGCACACACACACACACTCTTACGTATATTCTGCACGGTGAATACTTACTGTTGGTCTCTGTATAGAAGTTCTCACCCTCTTTCAAAGGCCTTGTAGAAAGTCTCTGATGGTGTTATTCTGCCATCAGGACACTTGGTGGAGCTCCAGACTCAAGATGTGTTCCTGGAGAGCTGTTAACCAAAATGTCACTGCAACAAACCAGTCGAAGAGTTATATAATTACTTTGAAATATGTATTGATAATATAGTTAAGATGCTTTTTCTTTTATCAGCGTTACAGCATCGTCATCATTATATTTCTGATCATTAAGATTTAGCCCGTTTTGCGTCTTTCCAACACGGTAACATAGACTTTCTTGACCACAGCTGTCTTCTCAACGATCCTGTTTGATGTTAAACTTTATATTTCTGCTCAGAGTTGTATGATTTTTCAAGTTTCTTTTTTTTTTAAAGCTCATAAAAAATGCTAATACATCTGCAACAATATTCCTCGATATTCAAGCATTATGCCTTTTTAATAATTATTGATATTATTGATGAGTGATTGTTTTCAGTTTATTTGTGACTTTAGTCCCACATATTCCACCCGTTTCTGCCATGAATTGTATTAAGAAAACAAGGGATTTTTAAGACAAAGTTTGGTTAAACTTTTAAACTTCTTTCTTTCCTTTCTAGTGTTCCTGCCTTCCTCCCTCTTCCTCTTTTCAGTGTCCGGTTTGATTGTGTAATCATGTGACATAAATACTTTGGGGTTTTCCCTGCTAATTTTCTCTCGTTCCCCCTCAGTTGTGAAACAGCGAATGCAGATGTTCAACTCTCCTTACCGTGGCGTGCTGGACTGCGTGGGGTCTTTGTGGCGGCACGACGGCCCGGCCGCTTTCTACCGCAGCTACACCACCCAGCTGACCATGAACGTGCCCTTCCAGGCGCTCCATTTCATCACCTACGAGTACCTCCAGGAGCTCCTCAACCCCCACAGACAGTACAACCCTTCCTCCCACGTTGTGTCGGGCGCGCTTGCCGGAGCCCTGGCCGCCGCGGCCACCACGCCCCTCGACGTCTGCAAGACCCTCCTCAACACGCAGGAGGCTCAGGCCATCCACGTGATCCAGGCCGAGGCCGCGACAGCATCCGGGGCGGTCGGGGCGGCCGCTGCCTCCGGCAGCCGCCACATCTCTGGCCTCTGTGAGGCCTTTCGGACGGTGTACAGAACGGGGGGCATGCCTGCCTTCTTCAAAGGCGTCCAGGCCCGCATCATCTACCAGATGCCCTCCACTGCCATCAGCTGGTCCGTCTACGAGTTCTTCAAATACATCATCACCAAGCGCCAGCACGAGAGACGGCTGCGTGGGGATCGTGACGGCGACAAATAAACACCACGCCGTAAGATTGGGTATCGGCAACACAACGGTTTATTGCAATCGATCACGGTTCTATCGGTATTGATCACTAAACATCTAAAGGTTTAAAAAAAAAAAAAAAGCTCCTGAACTTTAGATTCTTTGAGCTAACTTGTTTCCTGAGATCTATTAAGCGCGGTCAGCTCTAGTTCACAGCAGGCTAGGACACGTACACCTAGGAGGCAAATGGTCTTGAATACTTCCTTTCTAGATGTTGACGAAATGTCCGTCAATACCTATCGGTAAGAAAAGAGCCTCGAAGGGGTTGACGGGAAGTTCCTGTTTCCTAAACTCGCCCCACTAAATGACGTTTTAACTATTTTTCATTTTAGTGTTCAACTTGACAAACTCCCTGTGTGGCTTTCAAAAAGCTTCTTATTCATGGAGGGTAAGGCACAGTAAAAGCAAAGTTGTATTTGGCCATTTGATCAAAGAAATGCTCTCTTCCCCTCAACCAGCGACAGTGCAGTTTGTTAGCGTTTTAGACTTTGTTTTGTTTTGGCTCTGAACTCCAGTACACTGGATAAAGAAAGAAAGAAACTATGACTCTTAAGTTAAAGTGCTGACTTTGAGCTTCAATTTGAGGGTGTTTACATTCACTTCCAATGAACTGTGTAGAAATGATAGCATTTTTGTCATACATACCCACCAAAAGGATAAAAAGGGCTAGCAATCCTACATTGATGGGGGAAAGTCAGCACTGTAACCTCATAGTTCCAATCCAGTGCGTTTTGAGTACGGAGCCAAGACGAAAATTGATCACAATCAAAGTTCTAAGAACTGCACCATGAGCTGAGTTACACCCCTCTCTGAAATGCTGTACTGCTGCAAGGTATTATTGCCATAATAAACTCTGACCACATGGTGGCGTACAGCTCAATGGCTAAATAACAATCGGCCATATCAAAATAGTTTGAATACTTGTGCTGGTGTTAAGTAACGCTCTACTTAAAGTTTTTTTTTTAAATTATTATTATTTTTTTATCTTAAATTAAACTAGAAATTGCTCAAATCCCTCAGTCATGAAGGCGACACATTGCCTGTAATTTTTTTTTTTTTTGTAGGTCAAAAATTATTTCTAGATAAAAAATACTCCAGTATTCAACACTTGAGTGGAACGGATGATGTGAGAGTGTGTGTGCGTGCGTGTGTGTGTGTGTTACAGTGACTGGATGAGCGGAAGTGGACTGGACCCGTTTGATAGCGCTCGGGCCGCGTCTCTGACCCAGATTCGGTCTCAGCGCGGCCTAACTGAGCTATCCACTTTGCGTTGTCCTTCAAAGAAAAAAACGCACAACATAAAATATTTAGCTTTCTTTCTGGTGAGCGTCTGACCACAGTTTTTCTTTTGAAGGACGGTATGAAAGAGGTTATTGCATCAACGGTGATGCACATGCACCTGTGAAGGATTGTCTCTGGGTGGAGCCACAGACACATCACTGACAGGCTTGTAGACTCATGCTGGTTATGTTTTTAAATCCCATCTTTTTTTCTAATCTAGCGATCATATGGAAGATACTGCATCTGAAAGATTCAGTGCAGCAAAAGAAATAATGCTACATCTTTTAAGAAAATGTTAACCCTTGGTTAACAAAATGTAAACACTCCTACAAACGGCAAAGTGTTTGTAATCTAAGATTTTTTTTTTGTAAATGCATATGTAGAGTTTTGGAAAAAGAATTACAGATGGGACAAAAACTGCATGAGCATTCACCTTAGACAGTCACTTTGTTACGTTTTTATTATGTTTTTTTTAAATGCACAACATCCTAGCACTTAATAGCAGTTATTGTTAGGACAAAAAAAACCATAACTTTGACCTTAAAACAAGTACACAGAACAAAGTAGCATTACTTGTACACATGCCTTCGGTTAGCCGCTATACATCCAACGCACAACTACCACAAAGAGATCCTCGGATAGAGACGTCATTTTGTGTTTTGAAGCCTATAAAGATGAAATTGTACATAATATATATTCTATATAAATATGGACAAATCTAGATGATATACCCAAACTCTCTAACCAGCTAAGTTTTGAAGCTAACTGTATTTTGAATTATACAAATATATGAAACGGAAGATTTTATCAAGACTGCGCTGTAAAAGTCGAGGTTTTATTTTTTATTTTTTTTTATTTTTTTTTGTAGAAAGTCTACAGATCCTCCCTCTGGAAGGTAGCAACAAAGGAATACCTGGATTCTTTTAAATTCAGACATACGAGTATGGAGAAAAAGTTAAACGGCTAAGGAGTATTTAAAAAAAAAAAAAACATGATTGTGTTGCTCGTGTGAAGCCAAGTTTCAGGATCGGGGAAACCAAAGACAGAGAGCGCTAGAGACCGAGACAGCAGAGGAACTTTTGGTTTGTCAGAGGACGACACTAATGTGAAAAGCTTGAACACTGTCTGTCTGAGAGCGACACCTGTATTTTGTGAATTGTAAATAAACTCGCTAAGGCAGCTCCTCGCAGAAGCAGGGTCTTCTCTTGGTGCTGGCTCATCAAGCGCTGACAGAACTTACTTTTGTCTACTTGTCTTACTTTTTTTCTTTTTTTTTTTTTTTTCTCCTTGCTCCCTTTCCACATATTGAAAATAAAAGATCTTTTTCAATTGGTTTAATTTATCAAGCAAATATGCCAAACATTAGGTAGCTCCAGCTTTTAAACTGTGAGGATTTGCTGCTTTTCTTCATCTTATGTCACATAAGATACGTTATGTGGACGTAAATAGTATATATTGTTGTTTTGTTTTAATGTTGGTCGGTCACCCTTTGGTTTAGAAAAATTCTGATGAGCAATTTTTTTTTTTTTTTTTTTTTTCCTCTCAATTTCTTTGACCTGTGTAACTTTAATGTACCAATCAACCAGCAGGTGTCGCTGATACGGGGACGACCCTCGCTGCCAAATCTGCTGGTTGGTATGCACAGATGTCAGCACTGTTATAACTAGTAGAATGATGGCCAACTACAAAGATAAGACCCAGATTGTTAAGAAACACTGAACCTTTTCATGATGATTTACAGCAGCCGATGCCATCGACAATATTAACTTTCAGTCAATGCAGGATGCGTGTCGACAGAAAATATAGACGTTGACATGAGAGGTTTATCTTACTGTGAGTTATAATTTGTAATGCTAAAACAATACCTTGATTTATCAATTGGCAGAAAGTTGACAACCATTTTTTCTGATATTTAAAAAAACTATTTCATGGCGTGCTGGTTCCAGTTTTTAAAATGTGAGGATTCCTTGTTTTTATAAATGTAAACTGAATATAATAATAATAATAATACAGCTTTATTGCAGACACAGGTCCATATCACACATACAGTATAAATAGTATAAAAAAGGAGATACAAGAATACATAAAAATTGCATATTAGCCTATAGGATATACAGGCTATTACACCAATGCCGTCTTAACCTAGAAGTGTATCTATAGCAGCTTTTCAGAGGGCTGACTAGAGCTTTAATTATGTGGTTCTCTGACTTGTCCAGGCGACACGTACAACTAAACATCAGTTTTCTTAAGAGTGCCTCACAGGTTAGCACTCTAGTGGACACAAACAAATGACTGGCACTATGCCACCTAGGGAGACGGAGCAGCAGCCTCATTGCATCATTTTATGCTACCTTGAGCCTCTACATACTCTTTTTTTTCTTATAATTAGACCACAGTTGAGCAGTATATAACGGTGTGATGTAGATTCTAAACAGAGAGCACTTCACAGAGTCAGAGCACATAGAAAACGTTTTTATTTTTACATATCTTGTGGACTGATCAGACAAAACAAGCGAGTTTGAGATGTCACCTCGGGCTCTGAACCTGTCGGATGAAGGATTTGAAGTTTTTTTTAAAAAAGTTTTTAGACCAAATGAATAACAAGTTAATGGATGAATATATATATATATTTTTTATTATTCAATAATGAAAATAATCAGTAATTGGTTTTGTCCCTACAACAAATACTGTTTTGCACTCAAGTCCTCCTTGAAAATGAGGTCTCAGTGGGACTTACCTGATTAGATTCTATTTTAACATTGAAAACATCAAAAAAAGGATTATTATTTTAATCACAAATAGGGCTGCAACAACTTATCTATTAGTTGTCAACTATTACATTAATCTGCAACTATTTTGATAATCGATTAATCGGTTTGAGTCATTTTTATGAAAAGTAATAATTCTCTGATTCCAGCTTCTTAAATGTGAATATTGTTCTAGTTTCTTCTCTCCTCTGTGACAGTAAACTGAAAATCTGTTGAGTTGGGGACAAAACAAGACATTTGAGGACGTAATATTGGGCTTTTGGGGAAACACTGATCCACATGTTTAACCATTTTATAGACCAAACAGCTTATTGATTAATTGGAGAAATAATCGACAATGAAAAGAATCATTAGTCACAGCCCGAATCACAGTATAGTATCTTATTACTTTCATGATCTTGAATTGTGTTAATTCCATGAAACAAAAACTATAATGACATGTTTTACACTTGCAGAATGGTTGCTCAGTTGGGGTACAACAACAAAAGCTTTTGGTTGAGATAACAGAATGATTTAGTGTCCTCTCAGGCCTTCCGTAGCTAAACTATTGAAGTTCTATGTAGAGCAGTGGTTCCCAACCTTTTTTCCTTGGCGCCCCCCCTACTTATGTCTAAGAAAAGCTGAGCCCCCCCTCGAACCCGAAGTTGAGGTAACTCTCGAGAAAGAGCCTTACTTTCTTTTTTGATAGAGAGCAGTTATCAGCACTTTTACGTTTCTCCGCCATGTTTCATTCATAAAATAATGATGCCGTGGCGGGATGATAGCAGCTAGCAGCTGACTGATGACAGCCAGGGTCCCAGGTTAAGAGGTCCCGGAGGTTTGGCCTACTAAGTAGCCTGCCTACAATTTGAAGCCATTATCATAATTTGTTTAACATGTGCCTATATTTTTTTTTACCTCAACCTCAAACCAGATAAAGACTTGCGCCCCCGGTGATCTTTGCCGCCCCCCTGAGGGGTCCCCAGACCCCAGGTTGGGAACCACTGGTGTAGAGGGTAAGCTCCCGTGCTTCCTGGTTGAAAGCTGACAGGCAGGCCTCCACAGAGAGACAGAAGCAGATCCACCTTCCCTCCGCTGCAGATCCTGTTTCACTCGAGGCCCCGTGTTTGTTGTCATTCCCCCGCGGCCTACAAGCTAAAATGTTGTCTTTCATCTCGTTTCTCGTCTAACTTTACCCCCTCTCTGCTGCCACCCCTTTTCCTCCCTACTGTTGTTCCTTTTCAGCGTCGGTGCTCTTGAAACGTAAGGCGATCCGTTTAGTCGGACAGGAAGGTTCTTGGCAAGTGAGGTCAGGCCCTCGTCTGGAGGGCGCATGGCAGCAGGTCTGGTCAGAGCCAAGGTCAGCGTGAGGCGTTTGTGTAGAAGAAATACAAAGAGACAAATGAGGTGACAGAAACCCAACACGCCTTCTGCACATCCCTCCAAACAATTCCCCTGGAGAATATATGTGTGTATGTTTAGCTAGAAAAGACAGAAGAAGTGATTTGAACCAGCACGCTTCCCTGCCATGCTTCGTTTGATAAATGGTTTGTTTTTGGTGTTAAAATGTGGGTCAAGTTAAAATGTGGGATGAGTTTCTAATCTCTCCATCGGTGACGCTCCGCCTGCAGGTCACACAAATATAGACGATACCGCACATCACATTACTTTGAAGGTTTAATATAAACAGCATAAATCATAATTTAGAAGTGTGGCATGTCGTTAGTGCCCCCCACATGCTGTTTACCTCATGAAGTGCCATGTTTTACAGGTGGACCACTCCAGAGGAACACACCCTGAAACCCACAGAGGATGATCAATGTGATTCCCCCCTTCAGTGTACTGTATATAACAGTAGTAGTATATGCAGTATATAACACTTCATGGACAGTGCCACTTAGAATTATAAACTAGTATACAATTTACACACCTCTTTCATTACGTAAGTGAATATACATTTGTTTTGCTCTAACATTTTTTTTGTCTTTTGATATGACTTTTTCAGTTCTTCTGTTTTTATTATTGACTTTTATCTCCACTAGCAGGATGCCACTGTTGATCGATGGGTCTGTGGATGTCGGTTGGTCCGTCCAACACATTGGTCCAGAGCAAAATATCTGATTACTGGCCACGTCTTTAGATGGAAATATACTTAAAGGTGCTGTAGGTAGGATTGTGAAGATCCAGGTTTTAGCCAAAGAATTTGAACATCGACAACTTGTCAGTCCCTCCCCCCTTTCCGCTAAAGCCCAAACTGTCTCCTAAGCCCCTCCCCCCACAAGGGAGAATGAATGCGTGTGCATGAGCAGTGACCACTGGCTCCGATTGGTGCATCTGAACAGGGAGCGATGGATTTTTGCAAATCGCACTACAGGCTGTAGGTGGTGCCAGAGGAGCTGGTTTTTTTTATTTATTTTTTTATTTTATTACCTGCTTCATGTAGTTCTACTTAAACATAGGGTCAGTTTGAGCAAATATGACAGAAAGTTAGTTTTATAAGTTTTACCTACTGCATCCCCCTGGGGACATTTTGTTAAAATAAAAAAATTAGCACCATCCTACCAGCCGTCCGGTGGACAAAAAGTGAATTTTGCACCCTGTTCATGATCCCCTGAGGATGAACCCTAATGGTTTTGGTGATTCCTCTGACCTTTGTCTATCGGCCACCATCAGACCAAATATGGTTTCACATGTATACGAGATATTTTCAAATGGTTCAGTTACTCTCTCTGACTCTCCAGAGGGTGAACGCTTTTGATTTTGGTCTTTCCTTTAGCAACCACCTCGGGGGGAAAACGGTACATGTTTGCCCCACTACTGATAAGGCAATGCCAGTGTATGTTGATTTTTATACGTTTACCAGCTTTAGTTTAACATTTTCTAACTAGCACTAAACACAATTGTACACAAAAAAATGTAAAGCTCATATTGCCATTGGATGAAAAGTCAGAGGATAACCAAAGTCATCAGGATTCATCCTCTGGAGACCATTAATATTCGCGCAAAACTTCACTGCAATCCATCCGATGATTGTTGAGATATTTCAGTCTGGAATGAATGTTGCAGCCTCTAGGGGTCATTCTCTACTTTCTTTGTTTTTGAAGTACAGCTAAGAGACTACAACCAAGTAAAAATGCCGTGATGACTTCTGCCGACAACCTGCCACTAACTGTTTACCAGAAAAGTTTAATTTTAAAGGGAAGTAACATTGCTAATAAGTACTCTTGCAACTAACTTTTATAAAGGAAAACACACGTAGATGTTTATTTAAATTAAATGTAGCTTTTTGTGTGTGGTTTTTAATAAAAAAAAAAAATAAAAAAAAAAGAAAACACTTTTGCAGCTCCTCTTTTCACCCTGTGTGTTGAGCTTTCTGTTTTAGCTACAGAGTGAGGCATCGCACTTCTGTTCCATCTTTGTTGGGAGTAGCACATGCGCAGTACCCAGGTAAGGACTACTAGCTAGAAGCTAGCGCTGTTAGCGGTTAGCCACCTCGTTCTCAATGACAAAACACTGCTGCAACACACACGAGTTCACCCTACTTACATGTCGCTCGTCTGCAGGTATTCCACACAAAGTTGGAAGTGCACCCTCGTTTAAGAAGAAGTCTCCCGGCTAATCCTGCCTCGTACTGACCGAAGTTGGAGGAACAGCTAGCTGATGTGGTATTAGCTAAAGTGGTTAGCACACACCAAATGTCCTGAAGCCAGGATACATTCAGAAACCCGTATCTCACTCAAAACAGCAAGGATGTTTTCTTTTCCAAGTTTGTATGCGTGTGGAAGCACCAGAGACACAAAATAACACCCCAAATCCCAGAAAAAGTGATTATTTTTTTTTCATAATATGGGCACTCTAAGCATTTAGTGGACTGCAGGCTTTTTCACCTGCCAAATCAAAGGAGTTTTAGTTTTTCTGCCACATCAATTTCTTTTTTTTTGTTTGCCGATTGTTATGTATTGTTATATACATTTTTAAAAGCAAACTTTCAGAATAAAAATGCAAAGATAAAAATATATCCATGGAAAGGGTGTGGCATGAAAATTCCTGGCGCTAAACTGGGTGGTATTAGGCCATTAATCATGAGCTGTGTATAAAAATACACCAACGCAAAGTGAGAATGCATGGTGTCCTTTCAGAGTGTCTTCATGTTTGTATTAGCCCTATTTACTGAAGGCTTTTTATGTTCAACCGCCCCACTTGAGTGCCTTGAGTTGGATTTCTGGGCCGCACCCTTCTCATGGACGAAGGCCCAACTCTTTCCGCTTAAAATTTTGCCAGAAGTGTGCCTGTTAAAATTCATGCAATTTATTCACGTGAAATTAGCTGACATGCGTGTTATCGTTTTGCTGTTGGATAATCAGCTTGATCAGCTTTGTTTTAAGTGCATTGCTCAAGAGCACCTGGCTATCAGTTGCTGATGGAAAGCGAAAGCGTTCACTCATTCATTTCTGCCCAGACTTTCCCAGCTGGAGCAGATCTCAAATTAATGACTCTAATGATTTTTAGTGAGACACGCACCACAATTTATGTGTGTTATTATAAACCCTGACAGTTTAGGGTAAATCTCTGTGGGTAGCACTGGATAAACACCGTATACTCGTGTATCTTCCCAGCAAACATAATGTTTTTGACCTAGAAAGCAGCAGCAGTGAATGGATAAATGTGGATCACAGGATAAATATTTAGATATCTCAGGGGGTTGATGGACGAGGCGAATCCGTTCTCTTGGCTGGCCTTCCTCCTCGTCTCCAATCCCAGAACACGGGAAAAGCAGTTAAAAAGACATTTCCAAACATCCACATCCATTGCAACATCTATTACGCTGAAGTCAGTGAGCATTATGTGTGTGTGTGTGTGTGTGTGTGTGTGTGTGTGTGTGTGTTAGCTGACTCAGAAGACACTCTGCAGTCTCTGAAGAGCACTTTACACTGAAGCTTGTAGGTGTCAAATTTTCAATTGGTGGATATCTCATTTAAGAGCCAAACTCTCACATGCTGCGATCCACAGAGAATAGCACAGAGGAGGTTACTCTGATATTTAGCAAGGTTTTGACAAATATGGATTATGCCTATACAACTGATAGCTGATATTTAGCGGCCATAATTTCTTAAAATTTTACAGTTTATTAGTGTAGTCCAGTGTTCTTTTACAAGATGTAGGAAACAGCAATGGACTGCTAAATGATACAGCCACATATATACATTGTGTGAGGCTGTGATGCTCGTTTCACACCAGAAAACTAATCATCAGAGGGATGAAAAAGGGCCATTTTAAGATTCAGCTTGTCAGACTGAGCATATTTGTCCGTCTGGGCTCTGTTAACGCTTGCTAACGCCAACATTTTGTGCCAACAGTAGTTCATTTTAATGGAATCTCTGCAGCCAGTGGATTTGATCGCATGCGCCAAGTAGATTGGCACAATTTATATACAGTTCAACAAAACTTTGACCCGCACGCTTGACAGCGCTGACCTTTAGTGGAACAGAGAGCTGAAGAGTCTGTGTTTTGAGACTCCTGTCTCATAAATGTCTTAAGAAGAATGCCTTAATCTATCCCGCGAGGGGACATTCACAATTTGTACAGTTGCACACACATTAAACATAGGCCATGCTATCACACTAATGGAGAGATGTCAGAGTGAGGGGGCTGCTGCTTGGAGGAGCAGGCCCCGAGAAGTTGGGGGTTCGGTGCGTTGCTCAAGAGCACCTTGGCAGTGCCCAGGAGGTGAACTGGCATCTCTCCAGCTACCAGTCCACACTCCGTACGGAGACTTGAACCAGCTACCCTCCGGTTCCTTACCCAACTCCCTACCGCCTGAGCTACTGCCACCCCAAACTCCAAACCATTCCTCTCTTTTTTGGAGCACTCCCGACAGAGGAGGTTAAATAAAAGTGGATAGTGCGACGCAGCTGATAAGCTAGAGATTTCTCCATTTTGTACTCTCCAACTTTCCCCTCAGACGTCAGCGCTGTCAAGACGGCTTGCTTTTGGTCCTTGAATTTGAAACATATTCTTTGTCAAATCTTTACAATCGCACCCCGAAAGAACCAAGCAGGCCTGCCTTGTTGCGCGATCCAACTTTTCTTCAAAACTTGACATTTTCAGCGTGTATCGATAGCTCGAAGTTTGTTGTTCTTCACCGAAGAAGAGATTTAGAGAACGGCAACACACAGAGAGTGGAAGTGGATGTCATAGAGTTTAGATTCTCTGCTCGAGCTCGTGGGCCGGGTCGGGCTGATATTTTTTACGTTTCTTCATTCGGATCCATTTGCAATCCATTCCATTCTGAATAAACAAACAACACAGTTTACAGGCTTCGTCCTTGTTGCATTATTCATTAAGATAGTTCAAACAACTCAGAGTTGTAGTTGAGTACGTCAGTTATAACAGCCCACGTATTAAAACATTGTCGGGTTTAAATCGGTCTCGGGCTCATAATTACAGTTAATGTGTCGGGCCGGGCATGTGCTTGATTTTTTGGGCCCGATCTAAGCTTTAGAATGTCAGGATCAAATATGATCCAGACTCCCTGGATTGTATTTTAAGTCTCACTGCCGGGGCTTGAAGCAACACGCCCACTTTAATGCCAGGTCCAGCTCTCCCACCTAAACTTAAGAAAGATCCCTGAGACAGTTTTGCATTGTTCATATGCCTGAATTCATTTTGTTTATTAAAATCTGGATCCAGGCATTATTCCTGCATAAAAACATTGCACATAACAAGAGGGGGAGGAGTGGGAGGTTTATAGGGTACCAGCAGCTCATTTCTGCCCTAGGGGCCCTGTAGCCGGCCCTGAACAGTACTAGTGATAGCAGATGAAGCAGCTGTTGTAGCCATAGGCGTAGATTTCTGGGGGGATGCAAGGGATATGCCCCCCCCAAAGATTGGTTTTGGGAGATTAAGTCCAAGGTGTCACTGTTTTTTCACGTGTCGCTTTTTTACGACATTTTGGGGATTTTTGGGGGTGTTTTTGTCGCTTCTTCTAACCTTTTGTGACGATTTTCTTTTTCAATGTTTTTTTTCGATGTTTGTCGCCCTTTTTTGGACAATTTTGAAGTTTTCTTCAACGTTTTCAGAAGTTTACTAACTAGGCAGCTTCGTATAAGAGAATGTTTATATAGGCCTAAAAGAAAATGTTCTGTATTTTAACTGTAGCTACACACATCATTTCTGTTTTTTTTTTTGTTTTTTTTTGTTTGTTACAAAGTCTGGTAGGTAAAGGGTAATATGCTGCCAGAACTTTTTCTTCATTTTACGGATTTATTTCCTTGAACGCAGGAAATTAAGATTTTGACTTTTGTCAACCGGGGGTGACCCCCAGAATCCCTGGTTATAATATGTGTCTCCCACCCCCAACCCCCCCCAAATGTTGAAACTAAACCTTTTTTAAAGCAGTAAGAGCCTCTGCTGTAAGTTCAGATCCCTCTGCCATAAGCTGAGGCGTCTCTGTGTGTGAATGCAGCCTGTCTGGGCCTGTCGGTACTCCCCTCTGCAGCCTGAGCGGCTCATTGATCGTCCTCTGATGGGGGGGGAGTGTTGCTCCTTAATGACCAATCATACAGTAAACAGCAAATGACTGCACCTCCTGCACCAACATGTGGGTGTTATGACAGACCGAGCCAGGAGACACTCTCCAAACTGATCGAGATACTAAAAGACGAGAAGCATTAACACATGACTTAGTTTGAACTTGGACTCGATAGAGCACTGAGTGCAACAACAACTAAAGCCTCAGTATCCATGTTAGAGTAAAGAGACATAATGTACGTTTTAGGTTTTAATAGAATTATGTGCTCATATTATGCTTGTTGGCTTTTCCCCTTTCCTTTATTGTGTTATATATTTTTTTTGTGCATGTTATAGGTTTACAAAGTGAAAAAGCCCAAAGTCCCCCCCAAAGGGACTTACCATCTCCAACAGAAAACACTCTTCACAAACTGCTCCAAACAGCTCTGTTGTAGTCCAGCCTTTACTTCAGAGACAAACGTGGTCACTTTGTAACACACGTTATAATGCTCGCCTAGCTGCTAGCGTGGCACGGCCTCATACTCTGCTTCTGACTGGCTAGTAGTCCTTACCTAGGTACTGTCAGGGCACGCCCTCATACTCTGCTTCTGACTGGCTAGTAGTCCTTACCTAGGTACTGTCAGGGCACGCCCTCATACTCTGCTTCTGACTGGCTAGTAGTCCTTACCTAGCTACTGTCAGGGCACGCCCTCATACTCTGCTTCTGACTGGCTAGTAGTCCTTACCTAGCTACTGTTAGGGCACGCCCTCATACTCTGCTTCTGACTGGCTAGTAGTCCTTACCTAGGTACTGCGCATGTGCGACTCCCAACAAAGATGGAACAGAAGTGAGATGTCTCACTCTGTAGCTAAAACAGAGAGCTCAACACACAGGGTGAAAATAGGAGCTGCAGCAATGTGCAGTACAACAAAAAGATGGTGCTTTCTGAAAATTAAACCATGTAAACCTATTCCGATATAACCTCTAAATACAATTATGAATCTGAAAATGAACATATTATGAGCACTTTAACATAAGTTGATGGGGACTAGCTGATAATGTAAGAACTGAATGTAAACTGGTTACGTTTTTATTTTGAAATGAGTATTTGAAGAGCTACTTTTTGAACATTTGAATAGAAAATGTGTCATCAAACATGTAAAGCTCGCAGGTGTAACACATTTTGAGCTTTAATGTTTTTAGAAATAAGATCATTAAACATGTTTTGGGTTATGTTATGTCATATATTCGGTGACACACCTTTAAGCAACATTATATTTTTCTAAAATCAGTTTTTAAGCTCCCCACAAAGCTTCTTCTATGCACATTAATGATGAAAACAGTCTGAAAATACTTTTGACAACTGATAACTTTTGAGAATTTCCCGCTCAATTTTCCATAATTGTGCATATAAACTAATAGAGAAATAATTAATTGGAGAAAGAGTCTTAATTAGACCTGATCTAGAAAGTCTTGGACAGACTTAAAGGAATCATGCTCGGCTGGTCTTTTATAATGTTTTCTTCTATAATACCAGCTCAGACCAGTTTGAGATTACCGTTTTAGTTCCCCAATATATAACACTTACTGTTACTAGATTTCATTTAATTGTATCTTTATTTGTCAGGGACAGTGCATATTAATAAACATTTCTGTAAATATGCCATAATTAGCCAAAAGGCTAGTTTTCATCTGCAGTCCCTGGCCAGCTGTTACAATAGGCTCCCTTAAAAACAATGATAGGCACCCTAACATGAGCATGACATTAAATACAAATATAAATACATGTGCAATAGATAAGATCACATTACATTCTTGTCTTGTTTACAACAACTAAAATTACATTCCATTTCAATTTATAAAAACAAAAAAACATGATGCGTTTTAAAACGCATGATAATAAATAATCTTTGCTTAAAACAAATATTAACAGGAGATTCAGATAGCAATGTTATCCAAATCTGAACTTTCACATACTGAATTTACAGATCTCAATCCTAAATAGTGTTGGTTTATTTTAATAGTAAACGGTGTTACTTTGTGTCCATGTTTTTAGAGCAAAATCCAATAATGTGTTGATCAGCATCGCTGGATCTCCCTTCAGAATGGGTGCCGTCAGTGACTTGGTTTGCTGATCAGTGATGATCCTAGGTAAGTATTTAATACACACAAAAGTTGTCTCTGTTGTTGAAATCAGAAAGAATATTTTTGAATGAATGATAAGCAGTTGGAAACACCCCCAGAGTAGAGATGTAAAAACACAGATTGTAACAAATCGAGGTTAGATGAAGAGATTAAGAGCCTGTGCTCGTGTAAATGTACATACAGCATATCAGTGAGTATATCAGAGTGATTTGTGTGCCACGGTTGGATCCTGGAGACCGTGCAACCCCTCACACTGTTCCCCGAAACTCAAATGGAACTCACATCAGTGTGGAAAACTTTGTAGAACAGTCAATCTTGAAAGGAATCTGAGAGAGATTCAACAAATCTGAGTATGAAATTCAAACTCACCCTCATGCACGCACAGTGTACAGTACCACTGATGACTGGTGTCTGTTTGACCGGGCAGAGAGTCAGAGAGCAGCTGTGGTTAGCTGTTGGGTGGAGTGTAAACAGATCAGCAAGCTAACAGATGGAGCAAACAAGAAAAACTGTGTCGCAAGTTCATTCTTACACATGTCTGTGTAAGAATGAATGGCCTTTAGGTAGGATTAGTGTCATACTCCGAGAAGTAGCACTGTCAGCAGTAATAAGAGTTTAGTGTAGAAGCACAACTTCTTGTTTTTTTTTTGGAGGGGGGGTTATTTACAGTATGTAATATTCTTCGTATTCTTGCTCTTATCATTACCCTTTTTTAGTATGTACATATGCTCTTTTTCAAAATGGATTCATGTTATTTACCTTCTTTTCATTGTGTTGTTATCTTTAGTATCCTATGTGTTTGTTTTGTCTCTATGTAAAAAGAGAACTGGTTTGTGTGCAAAACTCTGAATGTAAATGTCAATTGTATGTCCCTGCAAAAGGTGCTCATATTACTGTCTTACTGTATATGCTCATTTTCAGGTTCATAATTGTATTTAGAGGTTATATCAGAATAGGTTTACATGGTTTCATTTTCAAAAAACACCATCTTTTTGTTGTACTGCACATTGCTGCAGCTCCTCTTTTCACCCTGTGTGTTGAGCTCTCTGTTTTAGCTACAGAGTGAGACCTCTCACTTCTGTTCCATCTTTGTTGGGAGTCGCACATGCGCAGTAGCTAGGTAAGGACTACTAACCAGTCAGAAGCAGAGTATGAGGGCGTGCCCTGATAGTACCTAGGTAAGGACTACTAGCCAGTCAGAAGCAGAGTATGAGGGCCCTGACAGTACCTAGGTAAGGACTACTAGCCAGTCAGAAGCAGAGTATGAGGGCGTGCCATGCTAGCAGCTAGGCGAGCATTATAACGTGTGTTACAAAGTGACGCACATTTGTCACAGAAGTAAAGGCTGGACTACAATAGAGCTGTTTGGAGCAGTTGGTGAACAGTGTTTTCTGTTGGAGATGGTAAGTCCCTTTGGGGTGGACTTTGGGCTTTTTCACTTTGTAAACCTATAACATGCACAAAAAAGATATATAACACAATAAAGGAAAGGGGAAAAGCCAAAAAGCAGAATATGAGCACTTTAGTAATCAAAGTGTGTGTGTGTGTGTGTGTGTGTGGGGGAAATTTCCCTTTCCTGCTACTTTATACTTAGAGGAAAATATTGTACTTTTTTAAAGTGGACTACTTAAGGAACATGATGCTTTTTCGAACAGTACAAAAAGTCATTTTTATGACTCTATCCACCTCGACGAGCCACAACAGTAAAAATACTGCTGACATGTCAGTCAAATGGCATAATATAAAATAATCCAACTCGTTTTGCTTTTATAGTTTTTTATATGTTGCTAATATAAATAATAAATGCTTGAATGCAGGGATGTTTCTTGTAATGGAGTGTTGTAAAAAATGTGGCACTTTTACTTGAGTAAAGAATCAGAATACTACTAGTATAGATATGAGAGCAGAACTCAATCTTAGTGTAACTAGGGCTGGGTTAAAGTTAAGGATTCTTTGTTTGAGGGATCTGATATTGATTAAGAAAATCCTGAAACCAATCTTTTAATATATGCCTTTTCACCATGGAAAAGTACTTTAAACAAACTGTTTGGGGGTCAATTCTTAATGTACACATTAACCTGGTGCATTATAAAAACTATTTGAGGCTTGCTTCTTGCTCGTATAATTTACAGCAGAAGTTCTCTTTTATAGCCAAGCAAAATTGGTATTGGAACTGAAATTTCCCCCAATTGATCAATTCACACCGTGTGTATCGGAATCCAATCATTTTGTGGAACTCATTGGCGAGACCCAGCCCTAGTAATAACAGTAATATAAGTGCCATAGTAGTACTAAAGTATCATATTAACATTACTAGAAGGTCAGGAAGTTTGAATACATTTTTAGATTCAGAGACTAGATGACTGATGTCATTTAAATTCCGGGGGTGGACACAATAACAGGAACACCTGTAACAGTTGAAACCAAAACGACAGCCTGGCAGAAATCAATAGTAGCCTGTTAAGGCTGTCAGAAAATGTTATTTCCAACTGTTGGAGTGAATGTTTGAGGTTGTAGTTTAAAATACCATTGGAGATGTGGTTTGAAATATAGGCTTTTTTTTTTTTTTTTACTTTTTCCAACATCAGAATCAGAAATCTTATGGTAACTGACAGTCATGACACATGAACCCTAACTCTAACCATAACCATAACTTGTCATGACAAAAACCGAATGATACTTACTAAAAGAAGCGTTGGTCATAAACGTTTATGACTTGTTTATAATGTTTAAAACACGTTCATGACAGTGTCATGTCACTCTTATGTAGATACCTTCAAGTAAAGTATAACCAAACTTAGTTGATCCCCTCAGGGAAATAGTTTAGTTGCAGTTCCTCAGAGCCAAATTCAAGGTACGAAAAGAGCGTGTCAATAAGTGTCTAAAGTAACATAAAGTAACATAGCTATACAATATAACATAGCCACAGTAAGTTACTAAATAGAACTTTTTAAGACGACACTGAGTTGTTGTGGAGTAACATTTACTTTATTGATATGTTTTAGTGGAAAAGTGGAAAAATCTAACAATCAGTCTATCACATTTTCTTCTTTTTTTCTTCTTGTTGTTGATCTTCTTTATTCATTTTATTATTAGTAGTATTATCATTAGTATTTATTAGTAGTATTTATTAGTATTAGTATTGTCGCTGTATGGCGGCCTAGCAGGCAGTGGTGTTTACCTGCCAGACGCCTCTGTGTCTCGCCTTTATTTGCCTCCCTCCATCAGTCTCTGTCCTGCGGCCGGTGCGGGCAGCACCTCGGGGCGCATGGAGCCTTATCAGCTCTCTGTTTACCTCTCAATTAATCCCCATTAGTAAGGAGAAGGCTTTAGGGCTGCTCCGGTGGACTCTAACGTTGTTTTGTCCCCAAACAGGAGATCAGCTGGTTAACAGCTCAGACGGACAGATCTCAATCTGGGCGCATGCACAGACCGGCTGTCTCGCACGGACAGGAGCGGCACAGATCACTGCCGATAACACAGCGACATTTAGTAACATGTATTTCTTCTATCTGGTCTTCATAAATCAGCTTTAATTGAGAGGAACAACAAAATGTGCGTTAAGTACAATTATTCATGGAGTCTGTACACAATAACTTACTTTGAAGCTATGTCTTAAAACAGGGGTCTTCAAAGTTTTTTAGGCCTTAGCTAAAAGAGAGACGGAGCAGGGACCCCCCGCTCCCCCCGCCCCTTAAACTAGCCAACAATACAACGTCCTAAAAGTCCAGCTGAAATGATTAGACCATTAAACACACAACTGTTTGGATCGTTTCTAGTTTCTGAAATGGGAGGATTTTTCTGCATTCAGTACTTTTACTTTTATTACTTTAAGTACGTGTTCCTGATGATACTTTTACTTAAGCAACATTTTCAATGCAGGACTTTTACTTGTAACAGAGTATTTTGTAATAGGCCTATCATCAATAATGTGTAAATTAAATGATCTTTTTTTTTTTTTAGCAAAAAGGCTTTGCTAATAATGTGTTAGGTTCACGTTAATGTATATTTTCGGACATATTTTAATTTTTGGAAGAAAAAAAACCTCTGAAAACATGATCAAACAATAATCAGTACCTCTGAGGACCACTTAGGGTTCGCGGACCCCCTGTTGAAGATCTCTGTACTTAAAATAGTACAACATGAAGATTATTTTATGTGACTGTTTCTTCCAACGAAAAAAAAGAATCATTTTGACGCACTACTGAACTCCTGTCAGTCATCAGAGTTGTTCCCACAAACCCCCTCTTCTCAGTGTAAACTGGGTCTGGAGGTTTCAGTGGGAGATGTTTTAGTAAATGTGTCTCCTGCTGTTTGTTCTCAGTCTTAGCTGCTGTCTCACATTAGGACGTGCGTGTGGGTGTAATTATAAAAGAATGGGTGTGGGAAACAACTGTTCTCAGGCCGGAGGAACAATTACGCGCAGTGGAAAACAGCAATTGATGGTTAATTTCCTCATTTTAACACAACTTCCATGGTCATTCTTTTCTTCTTAAGAATTATCAGTTGGCAGGTTTTTGTCCCGTTAATGAGAAAAACAAAGGTTTGAAAGGAGCTTGGTCTGAAATTGACCCCTGCGTGTAATTTATTTAACCCTTATTTGTGCGTAATGGCTCATTATGGTCCCCAATTAGGCTGCACGACCTTAAATAAAGAAGCACGTTAACCTTTTAAACATCGCTCATTTTTAAACTAAATTAGGGTTTCAGCTCTAGTTTGCCCTCATTTATAACTGTTGTTTTTTTTTTTTTTCGAATAATCAAAAAAGGATTTAGTCTAGAAAATGTCTGAAAATAGTGAAACATACTTTTAACTCCCTAGAACCCAAAGTGATGTCTTCAAATGCCTTCTTTTGTGCGACCCACAGTCCAGTTTACAATAAGGCATGCATAAAACAGAGAACATCAGCAAACTCTTACATTTGAGAAGCTGGAATGAAATAAAGTTTGCCGTTTTTGTTTTAGAAGATGAGTCAAATAGTTGTCCATTGATTTTCTGAATGGATTATTTCAGGACTCAACCGAGCTTTGACTACACAAACAAAAAACTAAATTTCATTAGGTATTTTTGATTATATAACTCATTGAATCAATAACTGAACATTCCAAGGAGATTCTTGAATCCATAAATCAATATCCCTGTGTGGTGCGTATAAGGACATTTTGACACGTGAAATCTCTGTAATATTCGAGTTCGTCTGTAATATTTCTTACATTTACTTCAACGTATTTATGATAGGATTTTTCTTTTTCTTCCCCCCCCAAAAGGCTTATTCTGTAACCTGTGAGAATAACAACGGTCTGATCTGAAATAAAACCCCTTAAACTGAAATAATAGCCTACAGGACACGAACCTCGCTCCCTCCTCCCCCCTGTCCATTTTCCAAATCGGGATAAACGGTGAAACTTGTAGCAATAATACCCCCTTCTTTCATAAAAACGCCTCCCCGCTGCCATAACCTCCAGCCCGGCTGCCCCCGAAGCCTCGCGGCTGGGCTGCTCGGAGAGCTTTTCTCCGCGAACAAAAAAAGCCTCCTGAAGGGGAACAAAAGTGACCACATTTTTCCTCCGTGTCCCCTTCTCCTCGCAGAATGTCCCTCAAATTGGAATATTAGGACGTCAATCTTGCGGCCCCTGTGCGCTTTTGTCTTTGCTGAGTACCCGGCTCTGCCTACCACACACCTTTTGTCCGACAATCCAATAAGAGCCATTATTCCCGCTCCCTAGCCCGGCTGCAGCTCGCTTTTCGGGGGTATTTTAGGTGCTTAATCGCGTCCTTTTTAAGGACCTCAAATGGAGAATTACGTCCTCCTTTCACGTCGCCTGGCATCGGGACAAAGAGTCCCTGTGGCCTGGCCTCCTCCAGTAGCTCTCCCCTTAAAATGTTTACGAGCCAAATTTGCCTCCGTGCATCTGACTCACTTCTGGGCACAGTGGGAGCAATCATTATTGGATTATTCTTTGTTATTATATGATTCTTTCTTTTCATTCTTCAGGGAGACATACAGTTACGTGATGGCGATGTGCTTGCCATTATTTCAACCGCACAGTGAAGGTAACATCCTAAAATCTTTTTTTTGCCCGGATACAGAATCAAAACGCACCTTTTCTCATTTTCTCTGATTTATTTGAATAGATGTGAAATAGACTAAAACAAATCTCTGTTGAACCAAAAAAAAAAAAAAAAACACTTTAAAGCAATTCAATCTCTCCATATATCCTAAAAAATATACAATGTTGGAAACAAACGTTTAAAAAATACAAATCATCTTTTTGAGTTCAAATAAGGAGAAATGGGCAAGCGTGTGTGTTTCCCTCTGTGCTTCAGTCCTACCAGTGCCAAACTAGAGCACCGACAATTACTGGACCAAAAAAATTTAATTTCACCCAAGCTGTGTGACAGTTCAGATGCCTCTGTGAGACGTCCAGCCTTTTTTCGCACTCATTTCGGCTATAATACACTTGAACTAGCCAGAAATATGAGTGAAATTTCAAGTCATCTGACAGGAGAATCCAAACTCAGATCCATTATATAAGCAATACTGTTTTCTGAGGCGTTTTCACAAGTTAACACACTTCTAAAAGCGTGTGGGTTGACGAAAATGAGAGAATAAAAAGAGACGCTAGATCTGTTCTGGTGAGGCTACCAGGCCCGGATCCCCTGCATGGAGCCCTGGCAGGATGTGACCGCTGTCCCTTGGTGTGTTTGGGCCTGTGGGGAGCCGCCAAGGCCGCTTACACTTCCCAAGTTCATGTTCATGAAGGCGTTGGAGGTGCTGGACGGAGGAAGGGCAGGGATGCTGGTGTACGTGCAGCTGTAGTTGGTGTTGTAAGCGGGGCTGTTGTATGCATATGCCGCTGGGTATCCGTTATAACTGTACGGGTTGGATCCGTACGGGGCAGCAGCGGCGGCGTAGCTCTGCGCACCGCCCAGACACGGCTTCCCATCTCTGACCAGCACCGGTACGGCGACGCGCCGTGGCGGGGGAGGGTGGTGCTGCCCCGCCGCCTCCAGAGACTTGTCCTGCCGCTGCCGCTTGCACTTGTAGCGGCGGTTCTGGAACCAGATCTTCACCTGGTTCGAGGTGAGTTTTAGGGTGGTCGCCAGGTGCTCCCGCTCCGGGGCGGATAGGTAGCGCTGCTGCTTGAAGCGCCGCTCCAGCTCGAAGACCTGCGCCTGGGAGAATAGCACCCTGGGTCTCCGCCGGCTCCTCTGCTTCTGCACCGGCCGTTCCGAGTCGCCCTGCCCGCCCTCCGATGCCTCCTCCCGGGACACCAAAGCACAGCTCTCTGGGTAGGTTGGAAAGTCATGTAAGAAGTCTATATGTATACGTATGTTCTGTATCTCAAATCATGAAATGTAAATATATATATATATATATATATATATATATATATATATATATATATATATATATATATATATATATATATATATATATATATATATAGTGCCTATTCTTTCAGTTTACAACCTTTGGTAGGTTTTGAACAAGATCACGGTATTCTAAACTTCAATAAATACTTCTCAACTCCCCAATTAGCTACCGACAACACTTAAACCTGGTAAATTAGTTTCATTAGCAATGTCCTGTACAATCACAAAAGCGTTTAGCTAATTTAGTTTATTATAATAAAAAATAAAAAAAATGATGAGACAATAACATATAAAACACAAGGAGGCTGAGCTTTAAAGGATAAACCGTGCAACAAACAGAAGAAGAAAATCTCTTTTGTCTAAAATACAGAATAGGCTAATTATAAGTTTTAGGCAAATAGTATAAAATTGAGTGACTTAGAAAGAGACACGATCAGCTTAAAAAGTCATTTTTTAAAACTGTTTATATCTAATGAATATTTATATGTACCTGTGTCTGACTGTGACTGTTTATTAGCGCTACTTCGCCGTGTCATTTCTTTTACAAGCCTCTTTAAACTAATTGCCGGTTTACGGTTCACACATCATAACAGACTCCGCACAATGGGCGCTCAGCTGAACCACTAGAAAGTGTTTGACATTTCCAGACTTTACTGGGTTCGTCTCAGGCCTCTACTGACTTCCACCATTTGATAGCTCTTTATTGGGATAATGTCTGTCGTCTGGAGGTGGAACAGCCGAGAACAGGCCTCACTCTCTCAGAGTACAGACACTGTTCTGCAGATCAGAAAATATCTCTGAAACACAATCTTTCTTCCCTTTTATTAAAATGTTGTTGTTGTTGCTGTTGTTTTTCTTCACTTTTGTACAACTTATATTTGGAACTAAAGTGACGGTTCATCTTTAAGATCACCCAAGTGATCAAATAATAATTAAAATACTGGAATAATAATAAAGCCATAACAGAGCTGCAGGATTATTTAGAAAATGACACAACATATATTTTCTTTTTTTCCAGTTGGCTCACAGTGTGTTTGATATAATTAGAGTTGTATTTTTAATTTACAAAACAAATCCACTTGTGCGTAACAGAAGAAACATTTCTACACTGTGACAACCGTTTGGTTCAGGTTTCAGGTTAAGCTGTGTTTTTGTGGCTAAACATGCAAATTATTAATCTGGACACTGGAAATGTAAGATTTAACATCCAAATCAGCTGCCTACGTTTACAATTCACGTTGTTGCACTTTGATATTTCTCTGTAAAAAACATTTTTTGTAATAGTTATTGTTTCAAGTGTCCTTTTGTATGCCTTTTGTTCGGCCCGTTGTGCTTCACACTCACTGTTTTCCTGCTCGTCCAGCTCGGCGGCCTCCAGCTTGGCTGCCTGTAGGCCGGGGTGGACATACATGTCCGGGGACAAGCTGGTCTCCCCTCGGTCCTCTTCCCGCACCGCCAGCGCGCTGAGGTAGGCCAGGTTGTCCTCTCCGTCCGAGAAGGAAGGACTGTCCCGGGCTCCGGCGAGCATGCAGGACGGCGGGGTTTGGAAATGCTGCTGCTGCTGGGGAGGAGAGCCGGCTAACTGCTGCTGGGTATGGATCGGGAGCTGGAGCTCCAGGGACCCGCACTGCCTCTGCTGCCGCTGCTGTTGCTCCAGCTTCAGGATATCCTTGACAGAAAACGGCGTGGAGGTGAGCGGACTCTGCAGCATCATGTCATCCAGCTCCTGCTCTGCAGCACCGAGGAAATGAAGCCCGCCGAGTAACATGCACACCCCTTCTCCTTTCCCCCACTCTTTTTTTTTTCTTCTAACAAATAATTGAGCTTAATAGCCTCTTCTTTGGTAATTGGAGTTGCGTTAAGCCTCTGGAATCCCTCATCGCCGTAAAACGCACGAAAACGTGGGTATTAGTCCCCGGTATTTGTCCATGCAGGTCTCCTCTCTGACAGATAGAATGTCGGGCTTTGTAAGTGGAGTTTGGACCGGGGCGAAGGCGCGCCTCTGCCTCCTCTGATGTCAGGGGGAGGGGTGTGTGAAATGGAAAGTGTGCAGGCTGGAAGGGAAGCATTTGGAGAGAGAGGTAGTCAGAGATGGGGAAGGAAGGAAGGAAGGAAGGAAGGTGGGGTACGTGACGCATATTCACGTACCGGTTTTGTTTTCGGACTTGTGTGAATATGGTGGGCAGATCATTTTTACTCACACTCTGCTCCTCTACTATCCACCGTGTGTATCCTTCGGTCTGTTCTGTCCTCGCTGAATTCACCCCCAGCAGCCTTTTACGCACACGTTTTGTTGAAAGAAGCACATTAGTAACTCTTCTCTGTGGCTGGAAATATGTTACCCATATCTTTACTTAGCTTCGTTGTGGGTTATTTAACATGTTGTTTTCAGTTTTCATCATTCCACAGTCGGTCAGGACATTGGGGACCTTGTGTTGGTTCGTGCGTAAATCTGTGCGCTCTTTTGAGAGGCGCACCAGGCGGCACGCTTCCTGCAAGAACGGTCACACGTCTAGGTCAACGGTCAGGTCAAGGGATAATAGAGTATTAGTTTAACTTCACCCAGAGTTAATGATAAGGGGCCATCATAACGCAAAGCACATAGGCTACTGGTTGATTTTGGCTGAGGTAATATAAAACAGGTGAGGATTCTGCCACCAAAACCTTGAGTGAATTAAGAGTTTAAGTAACATTTTTGTCTTAAAGTGGTCGAAATGATCTAAACAGACAGGACATTGTAGATATTGGCAGGTGCTGTTACAATATGGGCCTTGCAGACCTCATAATAACCAAACACCTGATATAAAAGATGGATTTATATTTTCTGAAAGACATCAGCTTGCTGTGTTAACTCTTCCGAAGACCTTCTTTAAGGTAACGATGGGAGCCATCGGAGCCTTAAAAAGACGTGTTATGAATCTGAGGTTTAATGAAATTCAGAAGTTTACTTTTCCTTTTTAGAGGAGATGCCAAACTTTCCAACTCTGTCAGACTGTACAACAGGGAAATGCATATAAAATACTCCAGAAAATATACATCATGTCCATTTTATGTAATAATGGGGCCTTTAAAATGTCTAGTTAAGTTAAAAAAAAAAAAAACGACACTTTTCATTATGAGAAAGCTACAAGTACAAATCAGAAAAGGAATAGGTAGGCTATACGGATTTATAACTTTAAAAATAAGGGGAGATTTAAGGGTTCAATATGTTAAACGGTGCTATTCCCATCCTCTGTTTGTTTGCAGCTGAATGCAAGGTACATGTAAAACTCTATCAAAGTGAGACAGTTTCTCTCTCTGCAGCCCTGTCAGCAGCCGGTTGCTCTCGGTGTCGCTCCGTCCTCTTTATCGCGGGTGTTGTATTAATAACCGCCCTGGGCCGATAAGCAGGGGCCCCCCGGGCCAATTAAGATTCCTCCAGAAAAAACTGACTGACGTTTTTAGCCAAGACTAATCTGCTCCTATCAGCTCCCCTTTCCGTTTTGCAGCGGGACCCCCTCGCCTCTGTCACCCGGCTCACTTCTCTCCTCCTGCAGATTTCTCTTTAAAAAAACACACACACACACACACACACACACACACACACACACACACACACACACACACACACACACACACACACACACACACACACACACACACACACACACACACAGCCTGCAGTGTTTCAAAATGAGTAAGATTTGAAATCATTTCAATTTCACATGTAGCCTATTCATTTCATGTCCTGTTTAAACCAAATTATTGTTATTTTTTGAAAAGTTTTTTCAGAAATTAAAATGTCTTAACATGAATCCAACATATTATTAGCAAGTATAAATCCCCACTGATGATAGGCCTACTGGCCTATAGGTAAGCTAGTCACTAAGGCCATCCACAGATACAGGTAATCCTAAGAATTCACTCTGCCACACGTATGTGTTACATTAAAACATGATTTATAAAATCACGCTGACAAATATTATTTTAATAGCTTAGTATTCTATGCACTAAAAAGGAATGTATAAAGGCTTTAGGCATCTACACATTATTGTAGGCCAAGTTTAATATGCAACTTCATTTTATACAGTATATGCAGTAGGGGGTCCCTGATCTGTCTCTCTTTAAGTTAAGGGGTCCTTGGTTTAAACTACTGTAAAAAAACATGTCTGGTTAAATAATAAGGTTTAATGAGCCAGTTTTTATTCCGAATAAGAAGCATCAGTTAATGGAGTTTAACCAAACTCAGTAAAATGTAATAATTTAAAAAAAAAACATTTCACATTTAATTTTTCATTGAAATGCTCGATCATAATATTATATTACATTATTGTCTAAATGTTGTCTCAAAGCCTTCCCCACACTTCTCTACGTGGATGTGAGTGTGGTGGAGAGACTACTAAACCCATTCTACTTCAATTCCTAATTATTTTGGTTTATGTTTGTGTTTGCAATAACAGAATATAAACTCCCTCATGGTATTAAATCCCCGAAAGTCCCATAAATATGACTGAGGGCAGGACATCGGTGTCCCCATGGCAACTACAGCCATGAGACCGCTCTCACAGTCTTTAAGGATTTCCAACATTGACCTTTCCTTACAGCAGCCACAGTGTTGTTTGTTTGTTTGAGCTTCCTCAGAAATACAGAAACTCTGTGCAGGAGGATTTTATTTAACTCTTAACTCAAAGGCAGGGATGTACAGTATGTAAACCTTTTCCAATATTTGGTCCTGCTTAAAAAGCTGCAAAATGTAATCATAAAATATTCTTTCAGGCTGAATGAAAGTTTTTGTGTTTTAAGGAAAGATATATAAACTAAAAGTGTAATATATGTTGTTCAAATGGCTTTCTCACAGCTGAAGTCAGTTTTACGGAAAGAGCCGGAGATCAATAGTTTATACATTCAGTCTTAGGTGGACATACAGAACGTGTAACTTTAGTGCCGATATAAGCAACCCCAAGCAACATTAGTAAGATGCTCTTTTGTAAAACGATATACACTCTATATGTTAGGCTTTAAAAACACAGCTAAACTGTGTTTCTCCTGAAAAAGAGCAAAAACTGTGCCTCGGTTCAGAGTGCCTTATGCGTAGTGCTCCTCAAACATCTGGGGCCCCCGAACCAACTGAAAATAGGAACTCTTTTTATATTATTTGTTTTTATCATATTGTAATGGTGCACAATCTAGACCCTAAGACTCTTTTACTGTCAAAACATATTTGAACAAATAACAAATTGGGGATTCAATGGCATTAAAACAAAAGTTGAGATTATAAGCATTTTGAGGGTGCTATGCCACTTTTTGGATGACACAAAAGCAGTGAATGTCAGTTTTTTTATTATACTTTTACATTTAAGCTTTCAATAAGCCACTGTGAAGAGCAGGCACTGTTTAGGCCTTAACAGTTTTATCAGATATATCATTATTCTGTTAAATTGTGAGTTAACTGTTGGTGTGCACATATTCATAGGCTACTGTGCAGATAAATGTATCTCTAAACTGGATCCTGCTTGGGGCCTCTCAGCGACCTGGACTGGGTCGCCCCTCCACAGTGTCCCTGTGTGTAAACCCAACAGGTAGTAAATATCCTGATGTGCAGATCTTTCTGTGGAAGCTGGAATCAGACAGATATATGTCTGGTTGTCCCTGTAGACTCCCCGGCGACTGTCTTCAATTCACGCTACATCATCATCAGCGTGTCCTCGTAAAGAAGTGCCAAACAAGGCAGGATAGTGTTTAGACTGGCACACGGCCGCCTCCATTTACTTTAAATAAGCATTAAATCCAATGACGCCAGGCTGAGCGCTATGTTTTCTGTGGGTCAGATGGGCCAACACACTACATCGGCTATTGGAAACAAAATAAAACTGTTTTAGTTAAAGTTAAGTGACTGGGCGTTTGGTTTTGGTCAGGTGGATCTTCTAGGACAAGGTTTCCTAAGTGTGGTTCAGGGCTCAACAGGAGTCCTTGAAGAGTTTCCAAGATAGATTTCCAAAAGGTTTCCAGGAGGATGAACAGTTTAGAAGCCTGATATCAGTTGAAATTCATAACTATTGTCTAATGTGAACACAACCTGACTGTATAGACTCAAACCAGCAAAGAATGGAAACCCTGATCAACATGATTTTGACTGAAATTACTTTACATGTATAAGACATGTATAATACAATACATAACATGCATTTAGTTGACACTTTTATCCCAAATTCAACCATGTGGGTACAACAACAACATTTGAAAGAAGCATGCAGGTACATCAACTTCATCAAATATGCTGATCTACTGAAATAAAACCTAACTGTAAACCCTCCAAAATAAAGCAAAACTTGCAGCATGATCCCCTAATTAGGTAAAAATACAATTTTAAAATGTTACTTTTGGGGCTTTAATTGATAGGACAGATTAAGTCAGGAAAGTGGAAAAGAGAAGGGGATGACATGCAGGTTGGAGCTGAACCCACAGCCGCTGCGTTATGGACTGAGCCTCTGTACATGGGGCGCATGCTCAACCAGGTGGGCTAACCAGGTGCCCCGTAATGTTACTTTTCATTGTTAATTCACATGTTGCCATATTACAGTCTCAGTGTAAACAGCAGTTCTCATATGGGAGTTCTAGAGGGACAAATTCAGGTGCCATTCATTATTTTTTCCTTTAGAACAACACATAGAGGCATTTTCAGAGCTGATGCCCCTATTGACAGGATGACATTTGTCTCCGTTGGACAACTTTATGGTCAACGCATTCCCATGAACGGGTTTGTATGATATCGTACAAAAATGTATGCACAACAATTTATATGATATCTTACGAAATTACGGCAACCGGCGACAGAGTTTAGCAGACCGGTGACATGACAGTTAAGTTTAGCTTTTTTTACAGTTAACTTTAGCTGAGAAAAGGTGAATGTGAGCCGGGTACCAGACGCAATGACGTGACGGTCGTTACAGCGGCCGTTGCAGTAAAGACAAAAGTTGACCGTCATGTGGCGATGACAGTTAAGTTTAAACGCCAAAATGACTAGTTAAGATTAGAAAACCCATTGTGGTTTGGGTTAAAACACCAGTCCCTTTAAGTAGTACTCCCGGGACACGAACACCCATTTCCTGGGTGAAAGTCTTGTCTTTTCCCCTTAACTTCTTTTGGGACACAAACTCCCCTCCCTCTCTTGAAAGCCCTGTGTTTAAGGATGTTCATGGTCTTACACAGTGGCAGTCAATGTGGTGCATACAGTAAGGTTAAAATGACTTTGTAAATGTAAGGGGAACGATCTTGGTCATGATTTTAAAAACCCAATGAAACGAACGGCACACTGCTAAAGATAAAGACCAATGTTTTGTTGACCCGTTAAGCCCTTCTGTAAACTTTTGACTCACCGGACAAAGATCTGTTTTGCAAGAGCACCGTTGCTGCCCAAGACGATTATGATTGGTTAAAGAAATACAAACAAGCCAGAGCGGTTTTTCCCCTGTAGTAAATCATTGGTTTCATGAAAATGTATACAATGATTCACCATATATCTGCGTGTTTGAAATTAGAGGAAGAAACACTCACTGGTTTTGTAATTGCGCCCCCAAGTCCTGCAACTTTACGGAGCTTTTGCTTCTAGTTTCTGTTAGCTCATTTTTTTGGTTTTACAACACATTTGTATACAGTCTCAAAGCTCTCAAGCAGCATGTAGAAGCTGTTTTTTGCAAAAAAAACTAAAAGAAGAGGGAATATTGGATATATTGAACATTTTGTGTGGGTGAACCTCAGGGATCATGACTGGGACCTCTGAGGTTTTGTCATCAGGTATGAAACTATGCAGGAAAGCCTTTAGAGGACTGTGAGTTTATATGCAAAATCCAACAAACTGCAGCGTGAGACTCAGACAAACTTCCATCGGGAGGAAGGAGGTTGTTCAGCTTGTACAACCTGACTGGTGCTGACAGAGCTGGAAGGAAGACCGTGACCTTTGCAGAGCTTCTGTTTGAGTCTTTATCTTTCACACAAACAGATAAGTTGGTTAAAATGTCAGGGAAAACATAGCAGAAGTGTAAAGGGTTAGATTACCTTAAATAGCTCAGCCTTTGTTTATTTAAAACTAACAACAAGGAACATCATTTTATTAAAAGAAAAAACGTTAAGAGAATTAGATGGACTTCTAACGTTTTGGTCTCTGAATTTAGATGCTTAGATACCGCTCATGTTGCTTAATAGGTTTTAGAGTCAAGAGGTAGAAAAAGGTCCTCCGATCATTTACTTAAGTAATAGTAACATAACCCAGTATAGAAATACTCGGTTACAAGTAAAAGTAAAAAAGTATTAGCATCAAAATATATTTAATGTGCTAAAAGTAAAAGTACTTATTAGGCATAAGGGCCCTTTCCAGAATAATGTGTATAATATTTGGTTATATTCAATGAGAAATTATTGCATCACTTTAATGTTGCAGCTTCTAAAGCTTATTATACTGCTATGTCTCATTTGTTGATAATTTAATAAATATTTTTATTAACAATCTAAATCTGCAACTAAGTCACTTAAGTTATCAAACAAATGTAGTAAAAGGTGCATTATATACCTCTGAAATGTAGTGGAGTAGAAGTAGAAAGTTAGGCTACATTAAATGGAAATACTCAAGTAAACTTTAAATACCTCAATATTATAGGCTACATAAGTATGGTACCTGAGTAAATGTATTGAGTTACTTTCCCGACGTGTTAGTCTTACTGACAATAAAAGTACATTATTCTTAGGTGGGGATAAGTATAATAAGCAAAACATCTACTGATCAAAATAAAAATGATCAGAAACATCAGTTTTTGTTTTGTTTTTAATTGTCAAATATAATACTCCTTTAGCGTGAGAGCTTATTTTATTTATTAGTATGGATATTATATTTGCGTGTTCATTCTGATGCAAATTTTGTCTGGAAGCTATAACTTCTTACTGTGTTTTCAGGGAACAGGGTGTGCAGGGTCAGTACTCTCTCTCTCTCTCTCTCTCTCTCTCTCTCTCTCTCTCTCTCTCTCTCTCTGTGTGTGTGTGTGTGTGTGTGTGTGTGTGTGTGTGTGTGTGTGTGTTGAACGGAGGTAACAATAGGAAATGCTACACCTCTTGTCTGCTGTCATTTGCGGCCCAGCAGAGGCGCCAGGCGGCTCTGGATGGTTGGATGGAGAGAGGAGAGATAATCTCAGCCAACCGCTTCTCTGTGTGTGTGTGTGTGTGTGTGTGTGTGTGTGTGTGTGTGTGTGTGTGTGTGTGTGTGTGTGTGTGTGTGTGTGCGTGTGTGTGTGTGTGTGCGCGTGTGCGCGTGTGTGCGTATGTGAGAGTGTGAGAGACAGTTCCGAAGATGTGATGTCTGAACGAGCAACAGAAACACTAAAAACGTTACGAGGATGTTAAACGTTAAAGAGCAAGTATAAAACTCACACTTATCATGTATATGTTACACATTCAAACTAAATACGTGTTAAAATTGTTCCTCCGCTCCATGCAATCAGAAAGACTATGATATGTGAGCAGCTAATAAAGCCGAAAGAGAACAAAACAGCACCCTTTATGAGAAATATGCTGCTCAGGCTGCGGTTCTATAAACAACCGGCAACAGCGTAACATACAGGCAGAATTTAAAAATATAAAAAAGTGCCAGAAAAGGACGGATTCCAATAAAGTCTCAGAGCGAAAGAAATCATTCAAAACATGAAAGCCTCCATTGCAGAATCTGCCCTATTGAATATTAATATTAGCTATTGTAGAAATTAAATCTATGACATTAATAGTCTTGTAAAACTGTAAAAGCGTTTGGAAAACGTGACGCGATACAAGAGAAATTGCAACCTTTAGGGGAATTAGGCTACGACATTTTAAATCAAATTTTCTGTTCTTTATTTTTTTCCGTGATGAGGAAACGCCTTTTGAATTAAAACCCCAAAAAAGCATGTTCCGTTGCAGATTGTTTTGTAAAATGGTATAATAAGATTACCTCGGCTTACTTATTTATCAAATGTAAAAACTATTTTCATAAATTGCTGAAAGCATAGCCTATCTCTGTTTTATAATTTGAGATTTTTCGACGAAATTAAAACCTGAAAAGGGTTTCTCACAAAATAATTCACAATTCTGATTCTTTTTTAGTCCGTCAGGATCTCACCTTTCTGATCAATGTACCAGAACAATCACAGAAATACAACTTTAATTCATATTTCTAGTTTGTTTAAACATTGTGATCTAATTGGGGGGGGCCATTATATTCATGATTTATTTCTTGCGGTCCCACATGAAATGTCTACAAGATTACATAAAACTAGTAAAAATTTATCAACAAACCCTTCAACGTGTAATATTTCATTTATTCGACTTAACACACTCTGCCAAAGGTTTTGTATCTGTTTATAAAAACGTCAGTAATAAACGTGAAGACTAGTTAATATTTTGCACACACGCAAAATGAAAGAAAACATACAAACAATAAAACAATTTAAAAAAAAAAAGGAAAAAAAAGTGTATAACTTTGTTAGAGTTCGTTTGAGACTCCGCTGTTCGCCTCTCTGTCCAGCGGCCGTGTGCGTAAAAGTTCGCGCGCCTCGGTGCCTTTCGGGCTTAAAGGCTGGCCGTGCACGGGTGCGTTCGCGCGTGCGTGTGTGTGTTTAGATAGCCTAGGCCTGCAGCCAGTAATAGCTCCATTAAGCAGAGTGGGAAGACGCTATCTCAGTGATCCGTAACGGCTATGTCCGCTCAGCAGGACACAACCAGCGGCCACACGCCTTCTCCAGGAAAAAGAGCGGCTCAATCTCCAAAAATAGCGCCTGGATTTATCCTCTTACTATGGAAACATAACTAATAAGACATTTAAAGCAACGCTGAACTTTTCTGACACCTGCTTGTCCAACATGATTGGTTTTCCGCCCAGAAGCGCAACAAAAACAATGTTTCTCATCATATTGGGAGTTTAACGATCGGCCTCCTCTCTGCTGATGTACAGTATTTGGCTCTCATTCAGAGCTCTGAGTCGTTGAAAGTTCGGGACAGGCCTCTATATCTCTCACACACAACCCCAAATATACAGCATGACGCAACCGGCTCTGTTTATGAACCCGCCCGGCCTGCTTGTATAAATTGTGGCGTTGAATGGTTTACCTAATGGGACTTCTGTTTCTCGTTTTCTGTCACCCGGCACGCCAGACTCCGCTGACAAACGACCGACTTTTACCGGCAGAGGAATTCCTGATTTATGTGGGAAATGAAACGAGAGCGAAAGGTTGTTTTCTTCTTCTTCTTCTTCTTCTTCTTCTTCTTCTTCTTCTTAACCATGCAAATAAAGTAAATGATCTCTACCTCCCCACCCCCCAACCATTAAGCCCGGGATATTTGTATATAAACGGAGAGGAGGCAATGTCTTCCAGAGTGATAGATGTGTGTTTTGTTATTCAGTTTTCTCATATTGTAGCGCGATAAAGGAGCTATAAACCTGAGCTGGGTGCAGGGAGGGAGACCCTCCGCCCAGTGTGACTGGATGGACTCGCAATGCCTCCACTTCCATTGTTATTACTGCAGAGGAAACAAGTCGTTACAGCCACGGCGATTTGATTCATGACCGTGTTGTTTCTTAACTTAAGTAGACATTTCCAGAGAGGCTTGTTGGTTTAATTTGATGAGAAAACCATGCAGAGGCAGAGGAACTCCTCCAGAAAACAATTTCTTTTTAAGGCTCTTAAGTCTTATCACACCGCAGGGATTAATTTTCTCAGAGCTCTCGAGGAGTGGAGCATTTTCATGATGAATAATTTCCCCAGATAAACTGATGATTCCTCCCGTCTACTCCGAGGAGAAGTCTGTCTGCCTGTGTATAAACTGGAGGGCATTAGTGCCTCCCGGTGGGGGAGAGACAGACCAGTCCATCACGGCGCAGACAGTCCGGATTCCCCTCCTGCACCATTAGAGCCCTATTCGCCTTCTTTTTCTCTCTCTCTCTCTCACCGAGCGTCTCCTTTATCAGCTCTCTATCTCCTAAACAGCGTCCAGCCTGGCTGCTTTACAACCTGCCGGGGCTTTCAGCCATCAATCACTGCGGGCTGAGCTCCTCCAGGCCCGGATCGAGCCTGGCTCTCTGTCCGGGTGTCAGGATGCTTCTCTGGATGTCACAACGGGCACAGACTAACCGCGTCTGTTTTACTGATATAAAAGTCTGTATTTGCGTACATTTTAGCGGTATGAAATAAAAGTAACAAATGCACGAAAACCAAGATAATTTAAAATATTAAGCAGCACACAAAGGAAGGAAGGAAAATGATTATTTCCCAAATTTCAAGAACATTTTCTAGAACCTTAATAAGGAAAATATATTAAGAAAAAAATGCGTGTCCTATCTTCAGAAACAAAATGTGCAAATAGGAAACTCACAGCTTTACTGATTCCAAAAAAATGGACTTCATTTAGGTAATCAGGGAATTTTTCATGCACAAAAAAATGGACTCAATTTCAACTGAAACTTTTAAAATGAAGTCAATATGTCTATGTCTCATGCCTATGCTTTGGCTGCAGGCGCATTATGGGAAACATTTGCATCCAACATCATATTATTCAAGTGATGATATGAGCTCATCCCAGGAAGTCAGACTGTATTTCTTTAAGACTAACTAAAGAAACATTTAAAACATTAAAAGCCACTTTCCCGTTCTGCGTCTCTTATAAAACAGTTAAACACAGGCTGCTTTATCTTTGATACATTATCCATTAGAATAAAAGCTTTTCAACTTTTCTGAGTGGCTTCAACGTTTACTTTTTTGGTCTCCAATATTCAACCTTCAAAGAGTAACTCTGAAGACAGTTGTGTCTGTACTGTGTTTTGTATTTTGTGCTGATTATGATTTGCCCCCTAAACAATCTTTTGCCATTCTTTTTCAGACGATGAACTATTAGACAAAGTCTGGATATACTGTATACCCCGCCCCCCCCCCCCCCCCCCCCGAACACTGCCCTGCTGTCCTGCAGGAGCTCACTTGTTCAGAAGATGCAGAGAAAGTTCCCACTCACACGACGTCAGCCAAGATGAATTAAGTCCGAAGAATGGAAGATTCCCTGCAGCTGTGCAGCACACAACATCCCTCACTTAATTCATTTGGTTTTTTTTTAAACAAATATTCTTGTGAGATAAGTGTTTAAAAGGTTAAAGGCCTACATTTTATCAATATCAGACACAATTCCAAACTGTCTTCCGTCTCCCTTTGACTTACGTTGATCTAGAAATAAACCAATACAAATACCATTTGTTGTAAAACCAACCAACCAAAAAAAAACAAAAAAAAAAACACTTTAGGCTGCATTTATTGAAAATAAAGAGTATCAGTGTCTTTTCGTGATCAGCTCAATTAAACTTGTTCAGCGCGCTTGGTTCGCTTTTACGCACAGGTGTCTTCTTTTTTGCCTTCAACGTACTTTAATAAAAAAATAAAAGTATTACAAATAACATTCTTTGTTAAAAAAAAATTATTTGCAAATAGGCCTACCAAAAATAAGTGTCAGTGTTTTTTTCGTGATGAGTTTAATTAAAACCTGTTCAGCGCGCGTTATTGGCTTTTACGCACAGGTTTGGATTACGCACGGGGTGCCAAGTATCCACTGGTGCGCGTACACGTCATAGCCAAGTATCCACTGGTGCGCGTACACGTCATATCATGCGCGCCCCCGTTGACCGGCCAGTTACCCCACCTCCGCTGGAGGACGGAGAGCCTCGCTGCCCGCGGCGTGCCGCAGTCGGTCCCCGAGCGGCTCTCCATGTTTAGGCGGAGGAAGGGCCTGTTTCCTGGATCAGGCTAAACACGGGCCTCCGGAGCGCCGCGCTCAGGCGGGACAGGCCCGCTTCTGGCCGGAAGGACACCGGCAATAGATCACTTTGACCACCGGGGGCCCCCGGGAGGGCAGAGGCTCACAGCTGGGAAGGCTCTGCACCAGAAAGGGGTGGGGTGGGGGGGGGGGGTCAAGGGCCCCCTGCACCGCCGCTGCTCAGGAGTTTGTCATCCTTACGCCCCCGGGATGACAGCAGGGCGGAGGGGTGGAGGATGTTTATTGCTGCTTCTCAGGGAAGCTTCCTGCCATTAACTTTCACTTTCACTTCCAGAGTGAAGACATTTACAAGGTCTTAATCTCTCTAAAACTTGAGCTGAAGTCCCACTTTTTGAACTTTCTTTGCAGTGATGGGAGTCCAGAACGGTCAGGAGGTGTTTAACTGGAAGCACACTGACTGACTGACTGACATACCATTGTTTTCTACACTTAATATTGATATATAGATTGATATATATATATATATAGGTAATTTACTTAGAGAAAGTGATGATGACTAATGAGACACATATCATTAATGATTAGATCATTAGGTGCACATCCATAAACATATGTTTCTCTGACCTTAACTATTAGTCAAGATAATTCCTAATTGCTGCTTATGTTACTCAATAATTAGGCGTAATTTCATGTAAACCATCAATTCACCATTAATTCCATAAAGAAGTATAAAACTAGTGGTAATAAGTTATGAAGTTGGCCAAAAAGATGTAACACAGAATTGGGTGATCATTCATAGGCTACTTTATGCTTTATAAACAGGCAAACCGAACCGGAGAACAAGTGCATGGTCGACGGGAAGACAATACGAGGGTTAACTGAGTTAAACTGACCCACCCAGGTCATCAGCGAGGATGATGGGAAAGTCCTGCAGTATACTTCCTCTTTAATTGATTTATCCAATGATTTGCCATTACATTTAATCATTATTTTCATATGAAGGGTTACTATGTATATGTTTGATTGAATAGGACTGGATTAGAATATATATTTCTTCAGTGAGACATGTTCCATATTTTCTTGCACTCTTCCAAAGAAAGTCCAACCACAAGTAACTGTAAAACATTCATCCCCGAGGAGATAAACAGAGAGGAAATTGTGAGGTAAAAGATAACAATAAAAACAGAATAAAAAGGTTAAGCACATCCCTTCACAGATGTCTTTACAAGAAATAGACCCGCAGAAACCTGTGATTCAGGTTCTATTCAGAGTGATTCTGCTGTCAAACATTCAAATGACTTCACTCGTGTTAATGTATGTTACATGTAGCTCAAGTATGCAGTGTGCATATACTGATAAAACAAAATGATGAAAGTAAATATCAGATCGGACTCGACGGAGGCAGCTCCGCGATATCGTGGGATCGGGTGCAAAAACCAGACAACTCTTCTTTTCACTGAGGTCATAGACTTTACAACAATATATTATAGTAATAACAGCAGGAGTTTTGGCCTCGACCTCTGAACCCTCAATCTTCTATTGTGCAGGTATCCATCCATGGGCTCATATAAGGGTCTAAATGAGGGTCTTTAACTATACCAGAGACTGTTTCCTCAGTGGAAAGTAGTTCCAATATTATCCAGAGTAACCGGGACGCTTCTTGCTTCTGGAAAGACACAGAATAAAACAGATTACCATTCACAATGGGATTTAAAAAACCAGAACGGGTAAAACAAAAACTTATCTCAATGGCTTGATACCAACAAAAGATAAGTGAGAGAATGTTTTTGTGAACTACGTGAACTGA
>NC_135856.1:4745899-4770899 GCF_031162955.1 Sander vitreus | reverse complement strand
TTGACATGTTTGCCAGTGTGGAGTGAGGGGGGCTTAATGCACACGCACACACACATATACACACACACACACACACACACACACACACACACACACACACACACACACATATAGTGTGTCTCACTATCTTTGTGGGGACCCGTCATTGACATAATGCATTCCCTAGCCCCTTACCCTAACCTTAACCCTTACCCTCACCCTAACCATAACCTCATTCTAACCCTAATCCTAAAACCAAGTCTTAACCCTCAAACAGACCTTTAAAGTTGTGGGGTCCAGCATTTTGGCCCCACAAAGCTGTCGGGACCCCACAAGTATACTGTATTCCTGGTTTTTGGACCCCACGAATGTAGTTAAACAAGAACACACACACACACACACACACACACACACACACACACACACACATTCTCCACTCAGAGTTCTTTGTCCACACCCTGAAATAGTCCTTGGCCTAACAGAGAAAGAATCACACACACACACACACACACACACACACACACACACACACACACACACCTCAGCAATGCAGTAGTGCTCACGTCATGTACAGGCCTGTCCTCGCTGCTCTGTGTGTGTGTGTGTGTGTGTGTGTGTGTGTGTGTGTGTGTGTGTGTGTGTGTGTGTGTGTGTGTGTGCGTGTGCCTGTGCGTGTGCGTTGGCCCACAGATCAGAGAGCTGGAAACATGACAGCATTCTCTCTTTCTCCGCATCTGAGCGGCGACAGGAATGCCAAGAAGTGTCGGCCATGTTCTGACGCTGTGATGTGACGGTATGTAGCGCCCCGAGTCACATTTCATTCTGCCATGCCTTGCTGCAGAGCTGTGTGCCTCTTTGATAGTTTGGCAATCATCAATTTGCAGGATGAAAGCAGCCAAAAATATCAAATGCTGACGTTTCCTTTCCAGCACAGTGCATGAGATTGATCAGGCAGGCTGTTCTCATGAACCATTCGTGTATATCGCTACAATAAGTAAAGCACTGTAATTCGTATCTATTCCAAGTATTTCTTACTTTATGCACCACATTGACTGACGCTGTATAAGAGCGCTTCGGTCCATGTTATAAATCAAGAGGGCTTTCAAGCGTGGAGCGTAGTTCATGTCTTGGGGAAAAGACAAGACTCTCACCCAGGAAACGGGTGTTCGTGTCCCGGGAATACTACTTATTGACGCTCACTTTTTGTTGGCTAAACTCAACTGTAACGGCCGCTGAAACGACTAACCCTAACCCTAGCCTGGCTCTCAGGCTAACGCTAATTTAACCGCTAAACTCAACTGTCATGTGACCAGTCGTCACATGACCCGCCTATTTCTTAGGATATCATCTGAATTGTTGTGCATAACTTTTCCTACAATATCATACAAACCCATTCATGAGGATGCATTGATCAGGACATCTGCCCACAAGAGACTGGCCTTGTGTGGGGTCCGGACAGCTTTGTGGGGCCAAAATGTTGGACCCCACAACTTTAAAGGTCTGTTTGAGGGTTAAGACTTGGTTTTAGGATTAGGGTTAGAATGAGGTTCTGGTTAGGGTGAGGGTAAGGGTTAAGGTTAGGCATTTAGTTGTGATGGTTAAGGTTAGGGTAAGGGGCTAGGGAATGCATTATGTCAATGACGGGTCCCCACAAACACACACATAGTGTTCTACACACAACCTAGAACACTATGTGTGTGTGTGTGTGTGTGTGTGTGTGTGTGTGTGTGTGTGTGTATAGGAGAGATGTGAAGTGTTGAGTGCAGTGTATGTTGTATTTGTTTTGTAAAACCCTTCACAATTACTCTTCACACGTAATCTGACAATTTGGGTGTATGGTTTCCCCAATGTGATGATTCCTTAAGTTTGTTCGAGTGCATTGCAGTGGCATACAGTTGGGAGAGGTTTTTAAAATGCCTTGTTGAAATAGCAACTTTCTTGTGTATCTGTAATCGATTTGGAAAAGAAAAATGTCCACTTAAAACTCCTGTCGTCAAGTTCTCCCTGTAACACAGCAGCGTGAGGAGGGAGACGACATGCATCCGCACTGCTGAGGTGTCCTTGAGCAAGACACTGAATCCCCCCCCCCCCTCCAGTTCTTTCCCTGGCCTTGACCTCTGACCTCCACATGGAGCAAACTCCCCTCATTGTGAATTAATGAAATATTAGACTACATTTAATCACACACCTCCCTTCATCAGCAACATGAAATCTCACTCCTCCTTCCCTCTCAGCTCTTCCTCCGTCTGTTTTTCGGATCAGTTCCCCATCGACTGTCTGCCGGAGGAGAAAAAAATGCCCCGACACTTCCTGCTCTCCTGGACCGAGCTCGGGCACCTGGGCGCTCAGCTGTCGCAGGATGTGGGAAACCGCAGGACTCCCTCAGGGACCTTCCAGACACACACACACACACACACACACACACACACACACACACACACACTCGTGCTGCTGCTCTTCTGAGATCAAGCAGGAAATCTCGTTTCTTCTCCCACATGGAGTCTCACATGCTGCAGTTTGAGCATTGTTAAGTTAACATAATTCCTGAGATAGTTTACATTATAATAATGAATGAATAAAGTGATTCTAAACAGTTGAAATGGAGTTTTTTAGTTATGTGTTAATGTTTTGTGCTAGTCAGAAGGTACGAACGTATAGGAACAAATATTTCATTAGTTATTGAAAAAAGTTTGAGAAACACTGGTTTAGGTTATCAAATGTGAGAAAATAGTTTAAAAAAAGAATTACAAATGAATATACAAAAGGGCTTGATTTCATTATGTATATTTCATATAATGGTTTGATTTCATTATAATCATGCTACATTTGTTGATTATTTATTCAGGTATGTGGCATGAAATGGAACAAGAAGTGATATGTAATGCCCCAGTGAGATCATGCATTTTCATACAGTGAAAAACTAACTGGGAGAAATACAAATAAATTCAACATATAACAACAGTTTCAAAAACTGTTCAGTACTATAAAAAGACACTTCAGTAAGGGAAGAAACGGAGAACTTGTAAAGATTCTCTGTTTCACTGCAGATTTACAGCTCAGTCTGGATGATTTCCACTTGTGGTTTCAGACCAGGCTTTTAAAGTGTAAACCAGGGTTTGTGGTGAGTTCAGTGTCTTTACAGAGGATGAGTGAAGTTTCCAGTTTGTCACTTTTTATTCCGCAAAGAAAGAAACTTTAATCCCTGATGCATCATTTCTGTCAATGGAGATTTTAATAGAAAATCCACATTGGGCCGGGCATAAAGAACAAAACTAAGCTCCAAACTTTTATTTCCTCACTTATTATTGTGTGGTAAGCAGAGAAGCTGCTTGGAAATCTGGGGTTTGTTTTGGGACATGAGGGAATAAATACCAGTGATGTGTCTGCTGGATACAAATGAATAGCCTGGCTCCGCCCTCCTACGTACTTCCGCTCAATTTTCATTTTCCTTCAGTACTCCGTCTGGGTTTGCGGTATATTCTTGGGGTTTTCTTGGACCAAATGTTTGGCGGTCCAATCAGTGAACAGAGGGAGTGGCTGAGAACAATGACGTTGAGGTTGTGATGTGCGCTGGTTTGAGTTGTAGTTCCATAATGGCGGCGGAGAAAGATGCAGTCCGTTCAGGCAACGCTGCCGAATATCCAGAAGTTAAAGCCCGAGCAAGAACAATCTTTGCTGAGTTTTGTTGGTGGCCGTGATGTTGTGGCCCTCCTCCCCACGGGGTTCGGAAAAAGTTTGATTTTCCAGCTCGCTCCGTTAGTGGTGAAGGAGTTGGCTAAGGCTAACGCTAGCGATGCTAAGCCGATAGTTGTTGTCGTCTCACGTCTTGTTAGCCTGGTTCTACCAGACAGTACGTAGGAGGGCGGAGCCAGGCTACCAGAGTAGCTCTGGGCAGACCCAATAGTTTTAAACTTCAACAGAGTACCCGCCTTCAAGGAAGTTAACACTTGTCAATAGAGAGTGGCCAGACTCTCTGGACAAATGAAATGTACCAGAGTCTGGTAGGACCAGGCTAACAAATTAATGGGAGGACTGGCGTTTTTGCCACAACGCCTGATTTGGTGTGAATGCAACGTAAAACGTGTTTCATGCTTCTGATGTTGTTTCGCTGCGGCTGGCTCGCCTTGTCACCAGCAACCGTCGGGTCTTTCATACTGATTGCGGTCAGAGGTCAGAGCAGCGGTCAGAGCAGCGGTCAGAGCGGCTCGAAGAACAGACTTCTTCACTCCTGTAATGTGAGAGAACTTGGGGAGGTTGAAGACAAGCTGCCGCAGTCTGAAAGAAGAACAATACATACATAAGACGATAATCTCTGGTTCTGCTGCATCAATGTTCGTTGTAGTTTTAATTCATAGCATGAACATCTTTCCCATCTTTCCACTGCTAAAATGTGTTTCTGGGTTATTTATCTCAGTTGTATAAATGCCTCTCTTTCTTCTTTACCGGTCCAAACAGGTGGCGTCCTGTCCTGCAGCGACTCTGCTGGACAAACACTGTGCCGCCCAGTTTTAAACCTCCTTAATGCTCCGTCTGTTTACTGCCTCGTTGGTATGAATGAAACCAGAAGCGATGTCGAGCGCCCCTGCGACCAGAACCCCAAGGCCAGGGAGGGGTCACCGCTGTCATCGGCGCAGAGATGGGAAGCTATTATTGGATCTATTGTGGAGTGGCTATAACTCATGTGAAAGGAAGTTGTCTTGTTGTGTATATGTGTGTATCTGCATGTTCTAATGACTGTACGTTTACACAACTCTATCTATAGACTCCATGTTGTTTGTGATTGATTGTGCTGCAGTGGCACTTTAAAACTCCCATGTATCCTCACTGCTGCAAACTGAAATACACAGAATAATGAGCTGAGACAGCAAATGGTGATTGAGCACTTGTATATAAAGCTTTAAATCTTTGTTATTCAAGAATAACCATCAATATAAAACATTATGAATCTGCATATAAAAAAACATGAGGTTTTTGTTGTGTGAGTGTGTGTGCATGAAAGTGTGTGTCCCTGTGCTCTGACGTGGCCTTGTGACCTTCCAGGGAGTAAACAGTGCTTTCAGAGGAATGGACTCAGGCTGTTGCTCTCTCCCCCTGTGGCGTCGCCATCAAAATGACAATCTGTTATTGGGAGAGACGGCGTGGCTCCTCCATCACACGCCAACGCTGTAAATAAAGAGCTGCAGAGCTGAGCTTTGGGCCTGGATGCTGCACGTTATTTTGGAAAATAAATGCTTTTCCCTCAAAATGTTTGGTGACAGTAAACTACACATAAAAAATATGTGGGGCCAATGTGTCCCACATAAACACACGCACACACACACGCACACACACACACACACACACACACAGACACACAATGGCACACACTCTCGCAGCTGCAGCCCTGTCTGATGTTAACAGCAGGCTCCAAGGTCTCTGAGGCAAAACCTCCGACTCCTGTGGTAAAAATTGAACACAGCAGTACACTATCACTCTCCACACATCGGTACTGGTACCAGTTTGTGGTTTCCATTTACAGTGTATCATCTTCATGTGGTTTCTTCTTTCCATACCGATACCAGTTTCGGAAATGCCTCCGCTACTGCCTACAATGCTGGTATCGGTATCTGCGAGTACGTGACTCTATGCACCGATCCAATACTACGTAATTTAGCCAGAAAAAAGTAAAATCAACTTTTAAGTAGTTCATATATGTTCTTTTTCTGTTATGACTGACTGTCAAATTAATAAAAGAAAGTTCTATGGCACTGAGTGAGTCGGCTGCAGGATTTTATCTGTATCTTCTACATCAGGTGTAGGAGGAAGGCTCCATCCTTCTCCTCTGTTTAACCCCTTTTTCTACATGTTTGTGTGTCAGAAGTCTTCATATTCTCCTTATAATCTTCTTCTTGCTGTTCTGGGAAAAAAAGACGCCCTCTAGTGGATACAATCTGCAGAATCCTGCTGACGCTGATTTTAAGTGCATTTGCTTTGTCTCAGTGTTGCGTGCCAAGTTAAGGACAAACACACACCCACACACACACACACTCACGCACGCACGCACGCACGCACACACACACACACACACACACACACACACACACACACACAATCCAGTTCCCATCAGCTGCTGGCGAGGCCTTGTCAGTTCCTCTAAGAAAGTGGCCCTGAAGACCCAAATAGGAGCCGACTGTTCCCTCTGAGTTGGGCTATCTTGCAGCTCACTAACCTTGGCAGCAACCGGTTGGGATGCCAACAATGAAGCCATCAGTCAGCCGAGGGCGGACAAAAAGTTCAGGGATACCAGCCTGCGTGGATGAGCATCTGGTTTTACTGCAGAGATGAAATGATTTAGACAAATGCTTCATTGTTGGTGAGAGATATTACCTGAAGAATATGATTTTTGTTTTAAACCTTTTATATTCAGGGTATGCAGCCCCTTAAAGGTCTCATATCATGCTCATTTTTATGTCCTTAGGGTTCCTACAAGAACATGTTTACATGCTTAAATGTTCATTAAACACTTTATTTTTCTCATACTGTCTGTCTGAATATACTTGTATTCACCCTCTGTCTGAAACGTTCCATTTTAGCGCCTGTCTCTTTAAACCGTCCTCCCGAAAAAGCCCAGTCTGCTGTGATTGGTCAGGGTTTCCGGGTCCTCTGCATCTGCACTGTCAAATTTTCTGAACTATCATTGCAGCCGGGGAATGACTGTGACTGCACTTTTTACCAAATTTATGGTATAGTTGTATCATCACAACCGTACAAAAAGTCCTGACGGCTCATTTAAAGGCACAGTTTCTGAATACCGACTGTGTGGATTTCTCTGTGGATTGAGCATTTTGATACTTTCACAGTCTCAATTTCAGTCTCAACAGCACCATAAAAAAAGGACATGGGAATCTCAATTTTTACAACATGGGAGCTTTAAAGTTTTATTTTTCAAGTTATGCTATTTGTGTTGTTCCTGATGAGAATATAAATTGAGATGTCAAAACTTAGCACTGTAGTCCTGGCACGGTTCAGGATCTTGATACTGCCCTCTGCATTGCTGGAAAGCTTCACTGTTTCTTTTAAATTTGAATCTTTACATTGATTGTGACTTTGCAGTGGTGGTAGCGGGCAGCTTGGTGGAGTGATGCAGCTCTCAGACAGCATCAGGTAATCCCTGAAAAACCTCATTTCTCAGAAAAGAGATCATCAAATTTCCCTGATTAAACTGCCGGTGCCTGTAAGGAGATTCAAAACTGGCAGCCTTCAATTAACTCCCCCACACACACTCAACAACTCTTTTCTGTGTTGTCTTCAAGCGCTCCTCTTCCCGTCTCCTCTCCACTTTCGGGGTGAGCTATGATGACAGGACAGGCCTCTGGTCAAACAAACAGCAGACACGTTGCTGCCAAAGGCAATAGTCAACAGTCTCCTCCCACTTTGACCTCTGACCCTGTCCACCGCCTCCACCACCTTCTCCTCCTCAGAGTCCCAGGTCCTGTTTGTTGATGTGTATGCAGCGACACGGATCACTTCCTGCCAGTGATCGCCCAGACTCAACACAGACAAGAAGGCAGAGAGGGAGTGCTGGGTGTGCATGTACAGAGACATACAGTACGCACGCACGCAGGCACACACACACACTCCCACACACACACCCCCGCAGCTAAACCTACACTTTCTGTAAGGTCTTGATCTCGGCTTAGTGGTGTAAATTACCGTGTTGACATGTTGTTGTGCGCACACGTTTGACAGAGGAGGAAATGAGACCTATAGCTCACTGAAAAACCATACCCCATTAACTGTCAATGGCAGCAGAGACACAGAGACACAGGGACACAGACACACAGAGACACAGACACAGGGACACAGAGACACAGGGACAAAGAGACACAGAGACACAGACACAGGGACACAGAGACACACAGACACAGAGAGACACAGACACACAGAGACACAGAGAAACAGAGACACAGACACAGGGACACAAGGACACAGAGACACAGGGACACAGAGACACAGAGACACAGAGACACACAGACACAGACACACAGACACACAGATACAGAGACACAGACACAGAGACACAGGGACACAGAGACACAGGGACACAGGGACACAGAGAAACAGGGACACAGACACACAGACACACAGAGACACAGACACAGGGACACAGACACACAGACACAGAGACACAGACACACAGATACAGAGACACAGACACAGAGACACAGGGACACAGAGACACAGAGACACAGGGACACAGAGAAACAGGGACACAGACACACAGGGACACAGAGACACAGAGACACAGACACAGGGACACAGGGACACAGAGACACAGAGACACAGAGACACAGAGACACAGACACAGGGACACAGGGACACAGAGACACAAAGATACAGGGACACAGGGACACAGATACACAGAGACACACAGACACAGAGACACAGACACACAGATACACAGAGACACACAGACACAGAGACACAGACACAGAGACACAGGGACACAGAGACACAGGGAGACACAGAGACACAGAGACACAGGAACACAGAGACACAGACACAGAGACACAGAGACACAGAGACACAGGGACACAGGGACACAGACACAGCGACACAGAGACACAGAGACACAGGGACACAGAGACACGGAGACACAGGGACACAGAGACACAGGGACACAGGGACAGTCCAGGGAGGTGCTGACCACAGAGGCTTCCAGAGAGACTCTGAGGCCCTGTCAGGGCTGAGAGGTTCCCTTTTAAAACATGTTAGGGACAGTTTGTTTCTTTTCTTTTTTAGCTGATGTGTCATTGAGTATGATCAGTGGCTCACCTTCAGCAGAAGCTGTTATATAGTTTGTTATGCTTTTATTGGGGAGTATCGTACAGAGCTGGCAGGAAATAAGGGGAGACAAATGTTAAATGCAACAAAGACTCTCAGGCTACATCTAACACTAATTCATTTTGGTTTAAAAACAAATATCTTTTACTTTGTTTACACCTCTTGTCCACACTACTCCAGCGTTTCCGAGCCCCTAAACAGGAGACATTTGGAAACACTGCAGAGCTCGTTTTGGTTTAAAAACTCTGTGGTTGCGTTGTAGTCTGGACGGAGACCTTTTTTGGTTATCGGTTAGGTAGCTTACAGACCTTTCAGTAACAGTTCCACTTCGTCGTCCGTCCAAGCTAATAACTCCCTGACATACAGACAGTTCTTTCTCCAAAGTAGTTTCCGTATTTTCGGGGTCAGCCCTATGTTCCCACAGCCCAATGGGTCCCACAGCCCTATGTTCCCATAGCCCTATGTGTTCTGGGTTAGGGTCAAGGGTTAGGTTTGGGTTACAAGGGGCACGGGCACAAGAGGACCACTGGTGTGAATAAAACACTTCAACATCTCCTTAAAAAAGCCGATTTGTAATAATAATAATAATAATAAATATTAGCAATAAAAACAGAAACACAATCAAATTATTAAAATATAGATAAGGCAGAATAAACGTTATAAGGGTCAACCGAGGCATCTTTAAAATATTTATTAAAAAAAACCATCAAAACATTAACATTAACATTAGGTAGGACCCCCTCTGCAGGTAGAAATTGAACCCCCAAAAAAGAAAAGAATAATAAAATCTGAGAAGCATGCTATAAAAGACGTAAATATGGAAATATTACAACAAATCAAGTCATTATTAATGATAAATATGGATTAAAACAATAAAAAAGGTAATTTAAAATAGAAAACGAAGGAAAAACAAGGAAAAGAAAAGAAAGCATGCAGGGGGGTTAAAAGGTTGGGTATGATGCACTGCAGAGGAGGTCCAGATAAAACCTAAGGAGAGAGGAGACCAGAGCAGTGGGAGGAAGGATTTCTAAAAATACCCTGTAAAACTTAGATTAAAAAGAGAAGTGGACCCTATGTTAAGGGTTGGGGTTAATAAAAATCTGATACAAATTAATGAAAAAGGAAATGTGGGAAGATAGGGCCTAATTTTCAGCTGAGTCACATCTGACAATCTGCTTCCTGTTTACACCGGCCATTACATTACACGATGTCATGAGATATGCATTGTCAGATGTGTTATTATGGACAGAGATTAGTTCTGCTACTGAAACGTTTTTGTCTCAAAATGCCACTTAAAAATGACAACGTAGTAGTGTAGATGTAGCCTCAGCTGTACCTAGACCAGGAGCGATGAGACCACATGGTTAGTGCTCCAACAATCCATATTTAGCAATGCAAATAAAGAATTATAAATTAGCTTGACTAAACATCCCTATATGTAGAATTCCGATGTGATCAAAGCATTTTTTATATTATTTTGATGACGATACATTTTTGTTTGTAGCAAAATGAGATAGGTCCATTGGAAATTGGTGCAGTCTGTGAGATGCTTTCAGCACATTCATTCTGTCTTTCCAGCTCAGATCCCATAATGTTTGGTGGATTTAATCTGAATGAAGCTCAAGTTCAAGCAGGAAGACAATACTGTCCGCCTATTTCGTCATTGCACTGAGGCTCCACCTCTTAACTATTAGCCAAATGATTTCACTGGGTTCTGTGCACAGGCTTTCCACGATAATGGCTACATATTTAAACCACTTTTCCTATTTTGTCTCTCCCTAACCCTAACCCTAACCCCTAACCCTATATCTGCTGTCATTGTGCAGCTTTGCTCCTCCACCATCCCAACTCCACCAGTGTCAAGGCCTTTCTTCTATTTATAGGGCTCCATTCCTAAACATCTATCTAATCAACGGGGTCAAATAACTCAACTCAACACAGCACAACTCAACTCATGTACCCGTCCAGGGAATGCAGATGGAATTTAGCAGCTCTTTACCTTGTATGAGTTTAATGTTATTATATCCCCCCAATAAATACGAGTAATAAACTATATATAAACTATAACATTACTTAATTAATTGGACTTAACTTAATCTTGGAGTAGTAGCCATGATCAGAATTTCAGGTGTGCACTATTGCAATATTGCACAATTATGATACTTGCACACTGTTTGAACTACTTCATATTTAATGGTATACATATTTTATTTGTTATATATGCTACGTATGTAGGTTTTAAATTTGATTCTACACTTGTATACACATGTACATTCTTTTCGGTCCTCTAAGTATATATTTGTTGCATTTTGATATTTTTTTTATCTTTTATTTTATCGAATTCTTCATCTTATTTATTATTTCTAGTATAATTCTTGTATTTTCTGTATGTGAGTGAGTAAGTGTGTCCATGTAACTTGCTGCTGTAACTGTAATTTCCCAGTTTGGAATTAATAAATTCTATCTATCTACCTACCTACCTACCTACCTACCTACCTACCTACCTACCTATCTACCCACCCTATCTATCCACCCTATCTATCTACCTACCCTATCTATCTACCCTACCCTACCTACCCATCTATCTACCCATCTACCCATCTATCTACCTCATCTATCTACCTACCTACCCATTCACTACCCTATCTACCTACCTACCTACCCTACCTACCTACCTACCTACCCATCTATCTACCTACCTACCTACCTACCCTACCTACCTATCCATCTACCCTACCCTACCTACCCTACCTACCCACCTACCCACCCATCTACCCACCCATCTCACCCACCCACCCACCCTATCCATCTACCCACCCACCTACCCACCCACCCACCCACCCACCCTACCCTACCCACCCTACCCATCCCACCCTACCCACCTACCTACCCACCCACCTACTCCACCCACCCACCCATCCACCCACCCACCCACCCACCCACCCACCCATCTACCCACCCTACCCACCCACCCACCTACCCACCTACCCACCCACCTACCCTCACCCTACCCTACCCATCTACCCTACCCTACCCACCCACCCACCCTACCCACCCTACCCTACCCTACCCATCTACCCACCCACCCATCTACCCTACCCTACCCACCCTACCCTACCCACCCATCTACCCACCTACCCTAGCTACCCACCCATCCATCTACCCTACCCTACCCTACTCCACCCACCCACCCTAGCCACCCTACCCATCTATCTACCCACCCACCCATCCATCTACCCACCCACCCTACCCACCCACCCATCTACCCACCCACCCACCCTACCCTACCCATCTACCCACCCTACCCACCCTATCCACCCACCTACCTACCCACCCACCCTAGCTACCCACCCATCTATCTACCCACCCTACCCACCCACCCACCCACCCTATCTATCTACCCACCCACCCACCCTGCCTACCCTGTCTGACCCATCCACTCACCCACCCTACCCACCCACCTACCCACCCTGCCACCCATCCCACCTGCATCTCACCCACCCTACCCACCCACCCACCCAGCCCCACCCTACCCATCCACCCTACCCACCCTGCCTACCCATCCCACCCATCCACCCTACCCACCCTACCCATCCACCCACTCACCCTACCCACCCTACCCTATCCCATCTATCCATCTATCTATCTATCTATCTAGGTCACATTGTGATGTGATTCAGCCTAACCAGTTTCTTATAGTAGTAGAATTAGCAGTGCAGCAGTACAAGTAGTATCAGTTGAATCAGACTGTCTGAAGGCTGATTCACTTCTTCTCCGTTTCTTTCTTCTCCTATGAAGACATAAGTTGAATGGACGGCATGTTTTGGCACATGCACTTTCCTTGTTTGTACTCTACAATGTGCTGTGTTTTTATGGGTATATTCCTGTGTGAATGTGCTGTACAGTCGGCCTACATAAATGTTGGTGTTTATATAGATGCGTACATGCATTCCTGTGTGTGTTTTTCATGTGTGTGTCAGAGTGTGTTTGTATGTGTGTTTCTGAGCATGAGCAGGTAGAATCTCCCACTAAGCAGCTGTCAGAGCAGCGCTGGCTATTGTCTCCCCCCTGGGTGTCGGCCTGTCAACTCGTCCCACTGACGGCTCTTCTCTTGGCTGGCCCGGGGCTGATTAAGGTGTGTGTGTGTGTGTCTGTGAGAGTGTGTGTGTGTGTGTGTGTGTGTGTGTGTGTGTGTGTGTGTGTGTGTGTGTGTTTGTTGCTGGGACCTTGGCAAATCTGATAATTACTGACCTGACAATGAATTACCCCTGACCTCCCCCCCCCTTACACACACACACACACACACACACACACACACACACTGTCACCCGCGTGTCTAGACCTCCCATAGGCGCTGAATGTCTCATAGCTTAACACAGACGTACAGTGGCTGACACACATGAGGGGACACATTAAATCCCTCCTTATATATGAGGTAAACACACACACACACACACTCACACACACTGAGAGTTTTCTCCCCATTCCTCAGATGTTTCACACATGAATGAAACACAGAGAGGAATGAAAACATCTGAAGCTTGAAAGAACATTTTGGCGGGAGGTTTGTGTGTTAGAGGGGTGAGAGTTACTATGCAGGTGCTTTGCCCCCTATATGCCCTTGTCACACACACACACACACACACACACACACACACACACACACACGCAGAGGGCCTTGGTGCAGGATAACGGGTGTTGACTGAGAACAAGCAGCTGCAGCAACTTCTGTTTTTCAAGCCGGAAAATCAGATAATCAGACCAGTTTGCTCATCAGTAATTATTATTTTTAAGATTATTTTTTGGGCATTTTAGGCCCTTATTTGAGAGGACAAGCTGAAGACATGAAGGGGGGGAGAGAGAGGGGGGAATGACAGGCAGCAAAGGGCCACAGGTCGGGGTCGAACCTGGGCCCGCTGCTTCGAGGAGTAAACCTCTATGGGCGCCCGCTCTACCAACTGAACTATCTGGGCACCCCATCACTAATTATTATTATCATTTCCACGTGTGGCTGCTTTTTGGTTTTAAACAATTCCTGCATCCACTGAAACATGAGTTAATTTTCAAAGCTGATGCCCAGAGTAAAGACTCTAAAGCTCTTAACGAGATGGTTCAATCTGGAGGGGCCTAGGTGGTATTTTCGGTGATGGGGCAGGAAACATTGTATTGTAAAAAGCTGCTACATACGGTATACTGTAGATGCACACCACTGGGCCCCTGCTGTGTAGAGCAGGGAGGTGGCTTACCTGTAATGCATGATGTCCATCACCATCCAAACAGATGAAACCAAACTAAATGGCTGGTTACTGTCAGGGATAAAAGACAAAATATATATTTTTTGTTGTTTGGGCGTACAAAACCAATTTAAAGTGTAATTCCTTGATTCTTCTGAAACAGCTAATGAACGTTTTTCTCATGTTAGGTGAATTTTAACTGCACTTGGCAAACCTCACTTAGACTCAGATTCCCATTCTTATTCCCATATCATCCGCTCTGCTGAGAAAGTGACTGGCTGCAATCTGCCGTCCCTCCAGCAGGACCTGCCCACCTCCAGGAGGTGCCCTGAGGCGGGCAGGAAAGATTGCGGTTGATCCCTCTCACCCTGGATTCAAACTTTTTGAACCACTCCCCTCTGGCAGGAGGCTGCGGTCCATCAGGACCGGGCCTGAAAGACTCTGACAGGCTCTTAACCCTCACCCTCAGTCACTACACGTCACATTAACACATATCTTAAACTATTATCTTTTCCACATCTCCTGATTGATATTTATCAAACCCTGGCCTGCACAAACCGTACAGCCCTCCTTCTTTCCCTTTCTATTAAAAATATACAGTGTATATTATGTAGTAGAGTGTCTTTTTACAATCTTTTTATTGTAATACATGTTCTGTATTTATGACTGTAGCAGAACTTTGCTTTATTGTTCATTACCTTTTAATATGTTTATTCTATGCACCAAATACATCTGGGCAAATGCCTGACTTTGGCAATACATCCGATTCTAAATCTGTCTCTGATTTAAATTAAGGTTTGGTCCAGCAGGTCGTTCCCCTCCAGTGCTCACTGAGCAGTAACACTCCTGAAAACAACCTGAAAGCCCTCTGTCAGCCGTGTAGCCTGCAGTCAGCAGGACAGCAGGAACCGAGGCAACGAAACGTCCATCATGTCGACAAATTGACTCAATCAGCCTCATCCAGGAGCATTAGCCCCTCGCCTCTTTGAAATTCAACACTGTTGACGGGTCACCGGAGTGTTTCTGGAGAGGGAAAGGAAAAAGTGGAGGAGAGGAGGAGGAGGCCTCATCATCATTTCTGGCAGTAATAGAGTGAGAGGGGAGCAGCGGGAGGACTGTGTGATGTGTGAAGTACTGGGTGTGTATTTGTGAGTGTGTGTGTTTGTGGACTGCTGTGCAATTGAAAAACATTTTAAAAGATTTGTATGAAAGGTGAGGTGCAGAGAGTGTAGTCTGGCATTATTTTGGAGAAAATCTGTGGTTTTATTAGAATTATGGTTACAGTGTTTTGCTCATAGGAAATGTTGTGTGTGTGTGTGTGTGTGTGTGTGTGTGTGTGTGTGTGTATATGTGTCAGACAGTCACACTTCACTGACACAAAAATAGGCTACTTTAGCTACAGGAGGGCTGGAAGTGGAGGCTATACAGAAGTGAAGCTGAGGCTATTCATCAAACACAGTTTAAACACAGGAGAGAGGGAGAGAGAGGGAGAGAGAGGGAGAGAGAGAGAGAGAGGGAGAGAAGAGAAGAACACACCTAGATGTTTGTATAACATTTTCTAACAGAACAGAATCTGTATCTGTGTCTCTGTGTCCAAACCGGCAGTTAGATGGCTGCCCACCAAGAGTCAGGTTCTGTCTATTAGAAGGAAGATAATACATAATCATTTTTAACATGTTGCAATGAGTACTCAAGCACATTTACTGTATAATAATGTAAACTGAAAACGGCCTCATGAAATTAGATAATACTCCAATTTTTGATAGATAATTCAATGTCTTGGCTGAAGTGAACTGTGAAATCAGGTTGAAATGTGGCTTTTTCAAAGTCATGCTGATGTAACTGGGTCATTCTGACTCTGCACATTCTCCTGCTTGGTCACGCTGACCTCTTGTGGCAGATCACAGGAACTGATTTAATTTTACACGCTAGGGCTGCATGCTGTTAGATATTCATCTGTCACTCTGATGTTTTTGATAACACACTCAGCTTATCTGAACCACTTTTTGCTTATCACAATGTTCAGGTAAAGCACAGATGCCAGTTCAGAAGCTTTCATAATAACCCGTACAGTGTGTACATACTGTATATTGCATTTTTAGGAACATTTGTGTCTTGTATTCTAAGTGTTCTGCTGTGTCTGCTCTTTGTTTGTGCAACGCTGTGGCTCTCTTCATACACGTTTTTAACAGAAAATGCAATAATATACCACCATGAATCTTGAAAATACACACATACATGCTTGCATACACATGTGTATTATCACCAGGGCCAGCCCCAGACTTTTGGGGGCCCTAAGCAAGATTATTTTAACATTGTAACGCGTTGCCACTTCATATGGCAAAGTGAGTGTATTGTAGGGCTGTCAACATAACGCGTTAATTTCGATTAATTAATTTGAGAAAAAATAACGCATTAAAAAAATTAACGCAGATTAATCCATTCCATACTGACGTTTGCATACAGACGAAAATGTGGTGCCACTGATATGTCTGCGCTTCTCTCTGCTGCTCTGAAACAGACGTTACAGGAAACACAAATCCTGCTGCATGTGACGCTAGTTAACACTATACTCAACAGCAGCTAACGTTAGCCTACCGCTAGCTAGTTAACACAATACTCAACAGCAGCTAACGTTAGCCTACCGCTAGCTAGTTAACACAATACTCAACAACAGCTAACGTTAGCCTACCGCTAGCTAGTTAACACAATACTCAACAGCAGCTAACGTTAGCCTACCGCTAGCTAGTTAACACAATACTCAACAACAGCTAACGTTAGCCTACCGCTAGCTAGTTAACACAACACTCGACAGCAGCTAACGTTAGCCTACCACTAGCTAGTAGCTGGATTAAACACGGTTAAAATGCTGACAGCTAACGCTAAACGGTGTAAAGTGTGACTGTGTTTTACTGTAGAGGATTCAACACCGGGATGTAACAATCTGCAGCTGCCGTCGGAGAAACAACACAGTCAATGAAACTGGTAAACTACAGCCTCGTGGTGCATTTGAAGTTATTGTAAATGTCCTTTTCCTATCTGGTTGTTGTTTTTGTCGTTCAACAGCAATTTACTAGTGAAATAAGTTATTGTTATTGTTAAACATTATTATTAAATCATTTCATTTTGACCATATGGCCTTAGCAATAAACAAGCCGTCCTTTAATGTCACCAACTGTTGTTTATTACCCTTTTTTTTTCTTTTCTTTTTTTACTTTCTTAAAAAGTATCGGTTCAGGCACCGTTAATTATGTATGCGATTAATTTCGATTAATTAATCACAGAGTATGTAATTAATTAGATTACATTTTTTAATCGATTGACAGCCCTAGTGTATTGTAAATATTAGTTTAAGCACACATAATGTCCAAATAAGCATGCAACTTAATGTTACTGTAATTTTCTGACATTAAACTTGGAGAGGAGAGAACACAAGTTTACCTGATAGCAGTTCCCCAATTTCACTCCAAAGTTGTGTTGTTTTTTTCCTTCCAAGTTGTAAACATATACACACAGGGGGATGCGGGGCCCTTGCATAATTGGGTTTCCGCAACTTGCATAGTGAGCATATATGGGCCGGCTATGTTTAAGCTCCTGTGGGACATTTCAAGCGCTCTTCGGGGCCCTCTGGTAGCCACAGGGGCCTAAGCAGCTGCTTAGTTTGTAGTAAGTAAACAAGTTTAAAGACAAATCAACTAAAGTAAACTACTACTACTATTACTAGTATTACGTTCTTATATTGTGTTCTGAGGCACTGTCTTTGATAAAATAATGTTTAATTCCATAGAGTATATATATATATAAAGAGGTCCATTTCTATCTATCTTCCTGAAAATTCTTCTTCTCAAACTTATTGGAACTGTGAGAGCAATGGGAAACCACAGTCAAATAAAGGCCAATAAAGCTGATACTGGTTTGTTGTTTATGTTTTTGTTATTCTGTGTGTACTTCTTTTTGAGTGTATGCTGTTTGTGTAGTGATTAGATTGATGTAACTCATGTGACTTAGCTACTGCAATCTGTTTCCATGTATCTATCATACACATTACATTAATAACATGAATATACAGTAAATTAGAAAAAAATACAAAAGTTAAAAGAAAATACAAACAACGATTTAACCTAAATATAAATAACCTACAAAATATGAAAAATGAAATATTGTATTATTTCCATGACTGGGCGCTCATTGGCTATCTCAGGTCTACGTCGGTGTTACGTGCCTTACTATTGGCTGCCGGGTTGACGCTTATTGCTCTCTGTCCTGAAGTGGCGAAGTGAAGGTGAACCCCATAGAAACCGGCCCGTCTCTCTCTCTGCTCCTCTCTGGAAACATCCTTCCCCGGTCTCCTCCTTCTGCGTTGCCCTGAGCCATGTCCATATTCAGCGATGTCCCGCTGGCTCCTCCGGTAGCGGTTTTCAAACTAACTGCCGACTTCAGGGAGGACAGCAACCCGCAGAAGGTGAATCTGGGAGTTGGAGGTAAGAGATGGTCGCTGCTAATGCTAATGCTAATGCTAAGTTAGCTTGGTGGCGGTGAGTCAGCCCACCAAACTGCCGTGCTTGCTTGTTAGCCTCATTTAGCTGTCTAGACCTAACCCTAACTTTGAGTGTCCCTTTGACGCGGTGCTGATGTTGTCATGCTATCAAGCATTAGCAGCTCTTTGGTTTGACCTTAGCAGTGAAGCTAACGAGCTGGAGCACAAACTAGCTTCATGTTGACAGCTGTCAGCTCACTACAAATGCGACAGCGGTTACATATATGATGGTACTGGGGGAAAAAAAAAGTATACTTTAGGGAAGCAGAACCTTGTCTTGTGACTGCTATTTTCACCGTTTACTCAAAATGCACTTCTGTTTCACCTCTGTCCCTGGACGCATCATTCTCCCCTTCACCAGGGTCTCTGTTTAAAGGTCATTTTGAATCACTAGCAGGAGCTTAAAGACTGGTTTGGAGATTTCAAATCAGCTGGATTTTGAGATTCGCTAGTTTTGAAGCTTTCAGATTGTCGTGCACTCGTTCAATTGTGTGACAGACGGTGGGGATGATGATTGCAGGATACTTTAAAATCAGAATACTGCATTGCTTTACTTTATTACTACAATACTGTATTATCCCCTCTTCAGTTATAGTTGCTCACAGTCAATGTAAGGCATAAATAAGAGTAAGTCAATAAGGATTAAGTAACATAGCTTAAGTGCAGACATAAAAAGTAAAATGAGGTTAAAAACATCATGTTGCCATACAATGTACTATATACAGTAGTAGGTGAAAAATAACGGTTAGCATTGTTGTTATGGTTATGACGGCATAAGCGTGATTTATGCTTCTGCGTTAAATCTACGCCCTGGCTACGTAGGTAGGTAAGCCGGACCCTTCGCCGTAGCCTGATCTGAAGCCGATTTTTGAAATATTGAATATCTGCCGATACCGATTCCCAATCCGATACTTGTATTTGCCTAAATAATAGAGCTACACACCAGGTTTTTTGTTTACAAAAATAACTAAGTATACAAAGTAACTAAAAGATGTCTTCAGCTTAATACATTTAACTTCGTGCAGCTAGCATTTTTGTAAAACTCGCATATAAAATCAACTTCTACTCAGAATGGTGTAGAATTTACTAACCTATATGATCGGAGTAAGGTGATCGGGGTGACTGCCGATCTCCAATCAGTTAAAAAAACGTCTTTTGATCACATTGGGAAGTTGCGTGGAATTATGGGAGTTGTAGTTTTTATTGTTAAACACCATCGCTGATTAGAATGCATCTGTTCACGGACGAGTTTACCCATTCAAGTGTATTCACGTTGCGTTTAGTAACGTTTATTCATGTCATTCTAATAAAATGGCTGCAGTTTCCCCAACATAATTACGTTTTTCTTGATTTAATTTGTATTGGTAGCTGACCAGTTAGCTAGTGAGCCAGCAAGCTAACATTAGCCAGCAGCTAAAACCACATTATCACAATATATTTCACATGTCAATGTCACCTTGTGGATGGTTTCAACACCGGGCGGATGGGGGTTGTTGTAACGCTAGCTAGCTACTCAACAGGGCTGAGAGACGGATGTGGGTGGGGATTGCCGGGGGAATCTCCGGGACAGCGAGAATGGCCGTTGTGCAGCAGCAGAACATCTCCAAGCTGCCTGGAATGATCTCCCCCTTCACTTTGCTGTAATCTTAAAGGTGCAATATGTAATACTGACAGCTAGTGTTTAAAATAGTAACTGCAGTACATATTCAAAATACTGGAGAGAGTCGTCTCCCCCGCCCCCCTCCTCCCCAGACTCGAAGTTCACGGAGGTTGCCAGGCTGATACCGGAGCATCCACAACAATGTTGCTAGACACTTGCCTCACATAGCCAGACATTACTCCACAGCACAGCGGAGTAGCTAACGTTAGATGCTGGCTATATTGACAGTCATAAAAGCCTGTGCTCACTCGGAGCTCTGTACCCAACTGACAGACACACTTCCTCAGCTTAGAATTAGTTACGGTAGGAACCGCTAAAAATAACTCTCCACCCGACTGAACACTATCGGCTTAGAATTACAGCAATAATCGCTAAACGCACTGCAAACTCACGGTCTTCTACTTCTGAATTACAGCCCCCCTCTTTTGGCTTAAAATAACTACGGCTACGGCCGCTGAACAGGCTACACGTTGTAAACAGCTGTGGCCCACTTGCCTGGTCCTCCGGCAACATTAGCAGTTAGCAGGGTTAGCATGGCGGCGTTAGCCAGGATCGGGTCGGGATCACTTTACTGGCTGTGTCTCAGTTGTTTTTGCAAGTAACCAACTCGGGTACTCTAGCTATAAAATTCAACGTGAGTACACAAATGACCTAAAATGCCCGTCCCTTGTAGCCGTGATAAATTAGCCTGAAGCTAATGCTTACCTGTTCAGGAGGAAATTAGCCAACTCGGCGTCCTTTTAGGCTCTAAGCTGTCTCCTTTTTTCAAATACATCAATATTTACCCGGGGTTTGTTACGTCTCTGGTCAGCGACTGTTAGAAACATGCCTTTTTTTGTTTTTTTAGGTCGGGTAGAATCTATCTCTGTTGAACCTGTACATTTGTTTGCTGCTTTCATGGCTGTACTAACGTTACAGCTGTAGCACGCTGGGTTTACGTTATTACAGGTAACGTTATATTTATAAAATAACTTTATGAGCGTGTTGTTTTATATCTATGGTTGTAACTAGTCCTGCACAATTAATCGTTATAAAATCGCGATCTCGATTCACCCTGTTCACGATTTAATTTTTAAATAACTTTGATTTTTTTATTAAAAAGAAAAGTAATTTATTTAAAAAAAAAAAAAAAAAAGTATGACTTCGATTCTCATTTAATTTTACGATCCGACTGCATCACAAAAGCTACTACTTTCCTCTGTGAGTTTTTAACATAGACCGTATGAAATGGGTTTTAAAGAGCTCTCAGCGCTGCAGTGCTCTCCCTTCTCTTCATTGAAGCCTCTATGTTTACAGGCTGGTGGTGATGCTCAATGTGCTATAGGTGCCAAAAAAAATCTATATTTAGTACTGCCAATTAGTTTTGTTTTGTCATGGTTCATGTGTGCAATAAACGTTACACTTCGTGAGGAAAAAAATCGTGGCAGAGAATCGTGATATCAATTCTAAGCTAAACAATCGTGATTCATATTTTTCCCCGAATCGTGCAGGCCTAGTTGTAACCCTTATAATGTTACCCACCAAGCATTAGCATTAACGTTAGCTACTTGTCAACCAGCACATTGTAGTAACCTTAAGCTGGATTAATATTGATATGTATCAATAAATAAGGTCTCTGCTGTATTACTGTGTTGCAAAGTGGCATGTAATTAATCACAAAATGATGCCTTGTGGCAGAAAAAAAGCAGTATTACAGTTACAAGTATTTTTTTCTGTGACATTGTATGATTTACAATTACTCCTGAACGTATCATCTGGGTGCCCGTGTTTTGACGGAAGTTATGAGTAACTAGAGGGTGAAAGGTTACATAACGTCACTGACGGGCGACTGAAGGAAACATCCCATGTCAGAAATAAAATAACAGATTTCTCTGGGTTTGACATTTGGTGGAAACATTTGAGATAGTGTAAGTACACAACTCAAAAAAATATATAACATAGGTATGGTCATTTTTAGACATTGTAATGCAGAAATGTTACATATTGTACCTTTTTAATGCTTCGGTTTGTAGGTAGTATGATGAAGCACTGGGACTCCTGCATCTGTACTCTCTTAAAAATCCTCAAACGGACAGAGTCTGTCATCATTAATTTATTTGATCTCTTACAGTTTAATGACTACAGAACACTGTGTAACTTAGCATAAAATTAAGCATTTAAGTCAAAGAAAAGACAACATGTAAGCTCAACATTATAATAACCACAATCCCAGAAGACATGTAGTATCATATCATGACATTAATATTATAAAAGTAAACATGTAAACACTACAAACATTTTGGTTATCAGTACTTGTTGCTGTAGTGGCCTAACTACCCTTAACAGGATTATTTAAGTTTACCAAGTTGTCCTATCATGTAACACAGACTCGGACCTGAGTTGCACTGTTGCACTTCATTGCCAAAACATATCTGTGTGCACCAAACCAGTTTGGCCTGGAATTAATCAGCTGTGTAGAAAGCCTCACTTTTTTTATTCCACCCAATTCAAATTTCATACTTGCTGTCATGAGATGTGGTCGTTTGCAGTTTTGACCCTGAATTCGGCACACAGAATTTTGATCCACTGATCTAAAACCAACAACTTACTTGTTTGACCTTTTTATAATGTGTCTGTAGCTGTGGCCAAGGCCTGATATGTGATACAGCTCTGCACAGGCCCCCGTACAGTATGAGGGAGCACAAGTTCTTTAGGAGTCAAATATGTAACACACACTGTAGTTTAGACAAGCTATTAATGTTGACCTTCAGAGAGTCTGTGACATTACATTGAATCAAATAGTTGAATGTTTTTTTCTCTCTCCTTTCCTCTGTCTACCTTTTTAGCTGCGTCATGCAAGACTGCAAGGTTATTGCTATTATTACATTTAGGCTGCATACTCTGACATAAAACATGTTGAGATACAACAGTGCCTTGAGAAATCATGGTGCAGTGTGGTTCAGCGATATGCCGATCTAAGCTGTGAAAGGATACCAACCAGAAGAGATAATAGGGAAAACCTACTATACCTGATATATCACCGGCCACAACGAAAATGTATAGTCGGCAAACAACATCACGAAATATAGGCAGCAACTCGATGCATTTAGGCATGGAGATATGGTGAAGACCATCTGCTGAAGTTCAAACCGATTATCAGAATGGGGAAGAAAGGTGGCGTGGTTGCCAGACTGGCTGGTTTGAGAATTTCAGAAACTGGTGATCTACGGGGTTTACAGAGACTGGTCCAGAAAGAATAAAATGTATCCTGTGAGCGACAGTTCTGGAGGCAAAAATGTCTTATGTTTTGGAATTGGTGCAAGTACTTGAATACAACTCAACCCAAAATGAATCCTGTTTTGGATGTCTGGAAACACTTTGTTTAGGTTGAGGATTTTGCACTGTAGTCTTGCAGAGCACAACAGGCATTTAATTGTGCGAAACTGTTGCTGAAAGCTTTTATTGTTGCATGTTTTGCCCGGGGGGTGAAATCTGCTACCCCCGCGACCCGACCCCGGATAAGCGGATGAAGATGGATGGATGGATGGATGGATGGATGGATGTTTTGCCCAGGCTGAAATCCCACTGTGACTTTATTTTCTGTATTCCTGTCACCAGTGTGTTTAGAGCTGGAACCAGAAGGCTTTGTGGCTTGTTGATAAAGCGCAGCGTTGCTTTGTGTCCCCCTCCAGCTTACCGTACCGATGACTGCCAGCCCTGGGTGCTGCCGGTGGTGAAGAAGGTGGAGCGGATGATCGTGGAGGACGGCAGCCTGAACCACGAGTACCTGCCCATCCTCGGGCTGCCCGAGTTCCGCTCCGCCTCCGCCAAGGTTGCCCTGGGCGAAGACAGCCCCGCCATCAAGGACAACAGGGTGAGACACAAGCCGCATCTCGTGTCCCTTATTTGATAGCTCCTCGGTCCTAGGCTCAACCGGAAGTTGTTCTGTCCCTGCTCGGTGAAGGCCGTCTCAAAGCTCTTATTTCGGCCCCGGGGACCGAGCATCGAGGAGGGATCGTCGAGGAGCTGTAGGCGAGGATGCACGAGAGGAGCCTTCCCCGGAAGCCGTGCAGCTGAAGGAGTTGCTAACTCCGCCCAAACAGCTGACGAATTCATGTGACGCTTCAGAGGAAAGGACGTCTCATCCCTCTTAACACATTTGCTCGTTTCCTCCTCCTCCTCGGTGGGAGGGATTAAGCGAGGAAGGGAGGCAAGCGGGGGAGTCGAGGAGGCAATTTAAGCGACATGAGAAGCACCTACACACACACACTTTAAACACTTGGTCTGGTGCCAGGCCCCCAGGAAGTGTGCAGATGTTACTAGAGGGCATTTTCAATGTTTGATCCTGTTTCCTTGCTGCTGTTTCCTCTCTCAGGTGGGAGGGGTCCAGGCTCTCGGTGGGACAGGTGCTCTAAGGATCGGGGCAGAGTTCCTGCGGCGTTGGTACAACGGCGTCAACAACACGGCCACGCCCGTCTATGTCTCAGCGCCCACCTGGGGTCAGTAGACAGCTGTAAAGCAAGTAATGAACTACTAGGGGTGGGGGGAAATCGCTACAGCATAGAATCGCGATATGTTCCGTGGCAATACTGTATCGAAACACGGACCCCAAGTATCGACCTTTTTATTATATAAATTGCACATGACAATTGAACTTTTTGTTACTAGAATGATTTTTTTTGAAGAAACAACTCGCACACCCAAACTAAGTCTCCTGTGCAGGTGCGTGGGATGATAACATCAACTTAGAAACATAGGGAAAAAAATCCCGCACTCTTGATGAAGGTC